>NW_009728325.1:20284-23746 GCF_000703405.1 Apaloderma vittatum
CTCCTTGTTGCTGTCGTGGCGGAAATCATAAATTATAGCAATTAACGGCAGCATAAATCAGAAACCGTGACCAAATGAGGTCACTGAGGACTCTAGGGCTGCATCATGCCAGTAAATTACCCCAGACAGGAATTCCTTCATCTGCACTGCTAAACTGTTTGAGCATTCCTTGACATGGTTTTGACCCAGGAGAGTGATGCTGACCCCAGGAATGGCTCAAGCTTTAGCACAGACCAGTGATCAACTTGACATCTTGTGTGGTGTGGGACCCTTGCCTCAAGGGTTAGAGGGCAACCGTCGCAGGGACATGGCCAGGCAGCAAGTCCTGGCACTGGTTAGTAGAGATGCAGCCCGTTTTTAATGAGCATGGGCCCATTTTTAGGGAGCGTGTTAGCATGGAGATGACATTTCCATATGGGGAGAACATGCGCTGGTTCCCAGGTGGCCACTGCCATTTTCGCTGCCCTTAACTCTCTTTGCATTTCTTCCCTTGCAAGTTGTTAGCTAAGGGTGCTTTAAGGTGTTGCCACAGGGTCAAGTTGCTAGTCCTTGCGATTTCCAAGTGGTGTCAAACACTGAGTCACTCTGAACTGAGGTAACGTCACACCTTCTGCCTTCGCAGACAGCGGTTGTGGCTGGTTGGAAGCTGTAGAACACAAAGTCCTAGAAGCTCTTGCTGCAGGACATTAGCACAACAGAGGCTTCTCTGTCCTGATGGGACTGATTTTTCTTTCTCTTTTTGGCTTGTAGGATGGTTTCCTGAGTGTTCCTGTTTGATCTTATTAGATGTCACCTAATACTTCCAGATGTCACCTAATGCTTAGCAATATAGGTACCGAGCGTGGTTGAACATACAGCTCATTTTCTTCACTGACAAGCTCTATTACCTCTGCCGTAAGGGAGCTACACTATTTTACCAAGTATTATGAAAATTAATAACTAAAGACAATGTCTAACTTGCATCTTGACTGTCAAGGCTGGAGAAGAGGTTAAAATCTGGATTGCTTCTCACCTGATTCCTTGCATCAATATTTCCATTTGTTGGTAGCCTGGGCTTGAGCAGCTGATGAACCCCACTTCTTCTTGCAGCACAGCAGGTCTCGGTCCTTCCTGGCTAACTCCTTAACTGTCTTGTCTCCTTATCACACAACATTGCCAAAGAGGACCTCCAGACTTTAAACCTTTAGTTTTTTCTCCATCTTTGACTTGGTTGCCCAGGAACACCAGTGATAGTGCTAGAGTTGGCACATGTGATCCTGCATGAGTGTTTGACCACCACCTGTCCTTGTTTCATGGATGGAATGGTGCAGACAGGAGTTAAACGGGCCATGTGTGCATGGAGAAGAGCTAGTACCTGTCCACTGAATGAGAACTGAGCTAGCAGTCAGATATGTCAGAGGGGGGAAAGTATAACCTAGGAAAGTTTGGGCTAAAAAGAATTATACTCCAAGAGGAAAGATATTCCAGCAAGTAGTTTTTCAGTCCAGGCTGACTCCATCTGCTGGATGCCTCAGTCAAAAGCAGCAGTCATCAATCTCTCCCCACCTAGTCCTTGAGGCCCTCAAAATTTCTCCGAGATCATTCCTCTGGAGCTTGGTCTCTGTATCTGGGTGTGTCCAGAGTCATCACCCTCCTGTCTAACTTGGACCCCACTGATCACACCTGGTGTAGGGCCTGAAATAGTGTCCTCAAAACACCTCCTGAATAAAACGCTCTTTGCAAAGCATGGTTGCTCCCATTCTCACACTCCTGCACATCCACCTGCTCCACAGCGGTTTGATATTTTAGCTCTTGAACAGGAAGAGGGAATATTCAGGATGGGGTTAATTTTGTAGCAAGAAAATGTGCATCAGTTATCTTGTGCTTTACTCCTTCAGTTCGTCTCAGGATTACTCTATAGGGGACCCAATTCAGTTCCCCACATGCAGATGCCTAGTGCCATTTGTGCTGTCCACTAGACCTGTGGAGATGAGTTGGACATCCTCGGGGATGGCACTAAGAACTTCTGTGTAGATAACTGCATCCTGCCTTTCAACTTCACTGACTGCAATGAGAGTTTAGTTGAAGTCACATATAGGTTCCCACTTGCGCACACCTAAATCGATATGACTTTAGTTGCCTGAAGATACGTCCTGAGAGCTGTCAGAGATACTCCAGGGATCTGCCCAGAACAGATACTCAGAGGGAGGTACATGTCAAGAGGTGGCATCCCTGGTGGCAGGGAGGTTGGATTAGATGATCTCTAAGGTCCCTTCCCACCTAGGTCGTTCTATGATTCTACGATGATTCTGTATACCTGGAGCAGCAGTGGTGGGCCATCCAAATTAGAGCTCAGACCAAAACGACGCTAAAAGAATTATGTGAAGGTAAACAAGTCTTGCCTCTAATCTGACCCATGGACAAAATTCCTTTCCATCCCACTGTCCTATTAATCAAAAAAGCAAAATGTGGTGGTACAGAGTAGCTGTGCAACTTTCTACATGGTTCCTCTGTTTCTTGTCCATCTCTACATCCCTTCTGTGTTAATGACAGCGGGACTTTGGTTATGGAGAACATAAAAGAAGGGAGATCTTAATTTTATAACTGGACAGGCCTGCTCCAGTATAATATAATTTCTAAAACAGGAAAGACAGAGAATAAAACAGCTGACATTGACAAGCATAGAGCTTTTTGCACCTTTCCAAGTGGAGTTTGAGGCCAGCATATCTCTCTACCCATGTCTTAGCCTCATCACATGCCCAGCAGCCCTTCTGCAACAGGGTGATGTTGTCAGTCCAGGCAAAGTAACATGGTACAAATGTTGGAGAAAGGTGCCCTGACGTCACACCCCAGCTCCTCAGGCTGTGGCCTCATGGTGAAGTGTTGAAGGTGCTTCAGTGTCCACACAAGTCACCTGCTGAATGAGTGCTTCTTCTAACTGTGCTTCAGCCACCCTAAGGTCCAACCTGAGATATGTTCTACCAAAGAATGGTAGAAAGAACTTGAATACCTTCAAAAGCAATAAATGCTATGTTAAATAATAATGGTCAGGTATTGCATGTAAGAGGCAATCTTCTTATACCCAGTTGGCATGGGACAATGTCCACCCTCCTTCACACCTCCTCGGAGAGCGGGGTTTGAGCTGGGCTGCTGGGCTGGGGATGCTGATTTTAAAGGAAGCTTCTTTATAAGTGAGCAACAGAGACAAGGGCCAAAGGGACTGAGTGGTGACTCCAAGGAGTGCTTCAAAATTTTCCATGCTGCGGAGCACATCCTCCTCTCCACAAAGACTTCTGCCAGCCAGGGAGAGCTTGTCATTTCTTTGAGAGCTACAAGATGAAGATTAGGCTGTTTCCCTCCTGTCTTTTCTGCTTTGGAGGTACCCAAAAGGCTGTTAAGATGCAGCAGCTGAGTCTTTACTACTTCCCTACAAGATGTAGAAAAGGAAGCACAGCCTGTGGGGGAAAGCTGGGAGATGCTCTG
>NW_009728325.1:23777-59391 GCF_000703405.1 Apaloderma vittatum
ACAGGGGGGTGTGGAGAGGCTGGAAAATGGCTGAAGCCCTTCTAAAATGTAGGAGCTGAGTAGCAATGGAAGAGACCTTCCTCTTTGCTTTTGCAATTGGGGGAAAATTCTGCACACTCTACTGATTTGGTGGGAAATTATTATTACCTGATATTTTCCCTGCAGCCTGAGCAGAGAGACTCAGAGCCCTGCTCTGGTGGGTGCTGCATAGAATCGGGGTGGCAAAAAGGCACCTCCAGCATCCATTCCCAAGGTCAAGGAAGGGGGAAGAGGTTCCCACTGTTTTCTGTTTTGCCTCTGGGATTTAATTCGTATCAAGGAGGTGAATTTGGGGACAAGCTAGATGAGTTCAGCAGCTGTGGCATTGAAATGCAGCGATCATAAATGGCAGGAGGAAGGGAAACCCAGTAAACAGCTTTCAGATCTCAACCGAGTGTTGCCTCTGAACTACAAAGACCTGCAAGAAAGTGCTATCAAACACCCAGCTCCTACATTGACCCCTGCCTGAGGGGAAATGAATCAATGTTGGGAAAATATGGAAAGCAGGATGAGATTATCAACTGAAGAAAAGAAGCTGGAAGAGATGGCTTGGGATATTTGTGTATCGAGGCTCTTTCCACGTCCTATTCCTTTATGGGGGGGGGTGCTATTGTACCTATTGTGGCAGATCTTTATCGGCCCTGTTTATCATGTTGGGTGCAGGGAATGTCAGATTGCTGAATGTCAGGTTGTTGACTGTTTTCATAACAGGAAGCTGCCTGCTGTCTTGCTGTGTTAAGGAACTCCCGCATGCACAATATTTTCCAAAACAATCCCCCCCCCTTCCAAAAAAAAAAAAAATCTAAACACTCTGCTGCGGTTGGGTAACTGCATGGATTCAAGTTTCCATTGTTCCTTGTAAGACAAAATCCTGTATAGATAAATACACTTGATACCCATATGCCTGTTACTTCTTTTGTGTAAAGACACAGGAAATATGGCTGTTGTTTTGTCAAGATGAAATATTTCCCAGCGCTAAAAATTAAATCTCGACACTTTCATCAGTGCCTGGGAGCCTGGAGACTTGCCATATTTGGGTGCAGGTGGGACATGAGAGAGACCAGTACAGGAGCGGGTTAGTCATTGCGACACCGAGTAGCACAGGACCCAGCTTTTAAGTGCCTTCATCCCTGAGAGCTGAAGTTCAGCATCCGGCTTTCTGCGAGCACTGCAGAGAGAGGAAGGAAAATTCAGATTTCTCATTAGAAATCTGTGTCTGCTTGTCCTCACTTGAAAAACAAGTGACCCAAATACCTCCTGACTTCCCTGAACATCAAAATCTCTATGACCGAATCTGGGAGCTGTGTGAGCTGCCTTGAGAATGCAATGCAGAGGATGCCCTTTGCAGGGTGGACACATCTCTTCTGGGCCCCTCAGCTCAAGAGAGACAGGGAACTGCTGGAGAGAGTTCAGCACAGCCACAGGGATGATGAAGAGATGGAACATCTCCCTGGTGAGGAAAGGCTGAAGGAGCTGGGGCTCTTTAGTTTGCACAAGAGGAGGCTGAGGGGTGACCTCATTCATGCTTATAAATATGTCAAGGGGGAGTGTCAAGAGGATGGTTCCAGGCTCTTCTGGCAGTGATGTCCAATGATAGGACAAGAGGCAACAAGTGCAAGCTGGAGTATAGGAAGTTCCACAAAAATATTAGGAGAAACTTTTTCCCTGTGAGGGTGGCAGAGCCCTGGGCCAGGCTGCTCAGGGAGGGTGTGGAGTCTCCTTCTCTGGAGACATTCAAAACCCACCTGGACACGTTCCTGTGTGACCTACTGTAGGTGATCCTGCTCTGTCAGGGGGGCTGGACTAGATGATCTTTTGAGGTCCCTTCCAACCTCTACCATTCTGTGATTCTGTGTGTTTCTGTAATCTCAGTTGGTCATTTTGGGCACAAGGCATTGCAACTTGGATGAGAGTAGGTCCTAAGCACTTTTGTTCAATGTCCTAAACTGCTTGCTGGTTGTAGGCACCTAGACTGTTTATCGGAGCTACACACTGACGAAGCTTCTACCCAGGTGCTCTTCAAGTGATAGTCACTCTGAATGGTCCAAAAACTGTGTGGTATAAAGTACCTGACTTGTTCTAAGGTACACTATACCTTAGTGCAACGAAGAGATGTTGGTCTGAAGCACCCCCAGGTTGAAGACTTTGAACCTGAGTCTTCCCTAATCCCTCTATCTGCTTTAATTGATGGACAGAGCTGAGGATGAGCTTTTTCTACAAGATTAAAGAGCTCATAGGAAGATAAGAGCACCTAAACTTTGGACGTGGGCTCTCTGCTCCTGAAGGGTTTACTTTTCAGGAAGCAGAGTGCTGAAACAGGGTTGATGTGCTTTCAAAACCCAGTCAGAGCCCAGCCTGGCTCCAGGTCTCCCCAACTCAGTCTGTAAGATCTGTGTCTTCCCATGAAATGCCACAGGGCTGTGTCTCACAGACACGTGCTCTCTCGGATTGCTGCTGGGCTGTAGGTTCATGACACAGGTGGAGAGAAAGAGATATTGAATTAACAAAGAGTTTTCTTAAAAGTTCCTGCAAATTAAAGAATCTCGGTACCAACAGAAAACGCAGTGTTCTTTCTGTATCTGCATAATATTCCCTGTAGCCAGCATATTCATATGTCAGCCTGGATGAAATCCCCCTCTGCTCTGTAGTAACCAGAATTAGTAATTTATATAAATCTGAGCCTTTGCACAACGCACAATGTACCTTTTAAAGAGCATCTTCTCCAATGGCCAGGTAACCTCATGAAGCTGCCAACCCAGTGCAGGAGATGCTGGCAGGAAAGTGGACAAGTCACCACAACTGGTTTATAATTCAAAGGTCTGTGAGCAACCAGATGGTTACTCCTCAACAGGGCGTCAGCCCATGCTGCTGGTTGCCTTTCACAGATCCTCTGTGGGAGAAAAAGGTGACTGCTGCCTCAGGAAAAAAAAAAATTTGCAGTCTTTGAAGGAGGAAATTGCCAAATCCATACTTGGAAAGAATAGGTTTGTGTGGATTTTGAGAATTTTTGGAAGAAGATTCAGCCTGAAAAGTCAGCTCTGCTTACTCAGCTTTAGCTGTGCTGTCCAGGGATGGGGAAACTAACGGTCCTGGAAACCTAAGCCGTGCCAGACCCTTCAGAGCTTCAGAAACTCTGAGATACCAGGCCAGTGGTGATGGGGACCTCACACCTCCCACTTTCCCCGTCCTGAGGAGCTCAAAGCTGATGGCTACATCCATACTGCCAGGACGCAAATGCTGGAAACCAACTGACCAGGCTGTTAAACTGGCAGAGAAGCAGCAAATGCCAGACCGGAGCAGGGGGGAAAAAACCCAAAAATCATTGAAAAGTTTTAAGAAAGAGGTGGACGCAATTATGACTATCAGAATCAAGACTGATTTTGGGGTAGGGCATGGCCTGGAAGCCCCTTCCGTCCCGTGTTTTTGTTAATTCCTGCTCATGTAAGAACAGAACTGTTAAGAACCAGTGACATCGGGTCTGGCTTTGAATTGTGGCATTCCAGATCGATATGACAAACTCATATTTTTCATAGAGGCAGCAGAGGGCGTCAAATGCACGCGTTGTCTCTTCGGCCTAGCGCCGAGTTGGAAATCCGCTGAGGGCCAACTGTTCCTCCAAGCCTGGCCTGATGCTTCCCCGTCAATTGTGCTGTTGCTCTGGGGTTTCCTTCCCCGCTCGCCGTGTGCGGTGCCGTACAAGTGGATGCAGACCTAATTGTTCGCCCCGCGGCCCCTGCAGACAGGATACAAGCCCAGTGCCAGGTGTGGAATTATTTTCCTGCGTGGAGGCACGGTGCATGGGAATCGTTGATAACGCTAACAATGCGGCAAAGGAAAAGTGGGAGAGGAGGAGGACAATTAAGCAGCCTTTAAAAACCCTGGGGGCACGTAAAATACCCTCCCTCTATTGATGTGTCACCAAGTCCAAGTTCTTAAGTATGGAAAGGCAAGTGTCCTTACTAGGTGGATCTTGGAGCCTGAAACCTTTTGGCTAGACCCAATAGAATAGAATAGAACCCATAGAAAACAATGTTTTGGGTTGGAATGTACTTGTAAAGGCCATCTATTCCAACCATCCCGCAGCGTGCAAGGACATCTTCCACTAGGTCAGGTTGCTCAAAGCCCCATCCAACCTGACCTAGAGTGTCTTCAACGATGGGGCTTCTACCACCTCTCTGGACAACCTGTTCTGGTATTTCACCATCCTCATAGCAAAGAATTTCTTCCTTATATCTAGTCTAAATCTACCCTCTTTTAGTTTAAAATTATCACCCCTTGGTCTATCACAAGAGGCCAGCCCGTTGTGGAGTTAAGTTTGATTTATAGCAGGAGGCTGTGGAGGTGGAACATATTCCCAGGGAATAAGCTACATACCCTTGCTGTGTTTTGGTAGCACTGGGGTGCTACCTAGTGTTGGGGTCCCAACCTGATGAGCCAAAGCAATCTCAGTGAAAAGTATGGGGTGTATGGTGCCTGCAACAAAGAGTTTCAGGAAGGAGAACTTTTGTGGGAAAAGGAGACCTAGGATGTAGGAGATCTGGGGTCAGGTCCCAGCTCCAGACTCAATTTATGACACTGAAAAAGTCACTAGCCCTTCTTCACTCCTGTAGAAATTGTCAGATTTTTAGGGTTGAAACCGTGATATAGCACCCTATAGCACCCATGCGTGCAAGGAACTTGTCGCCACCCTTGATGCTGTTACGTGGCAGCATCCTGCAGGTCTTTCAACAGAATTTTAAGGGCTGATTTATAGGAAGAGTAAGGACCTTTCTCCCCAGCTCCTGAGCTCTCTGGAGCTCAGGGTGAGCCTTTAGCCGTGTTTCCAGGCCTGCACACCTCTCTTGCAGAGCTGACTGTGCCACTAACCCTTCTCACACCACAGAGGTCTTGCACTGTCCAAGAGGTTACTGTGCCCCAGCATGCTGAGGCCCCTCAAACTCACTGCTGTGATGACACTTTCCTGTTGTCCAGCATGTAAATCCCAGCACAAATCACCAGTACTTTTGATTAGGAACTGTTTTGTCAGCATTTGGCACCATCCCAGCAAAAGTGACACCAATTATCTCTGTCAGCTCCCCTCTGAAAGTAGGAGATATATGAAATCTCACCCCGAGACAATCCATCACGGCTTGCAATGGGATTTGGGACCTGTCACCCTGATGGGGTATTGACTGAGCGAAGCTTCTTCCAGAACAGAGAGGTTATGGAGAGCATTATATTGTCCCTAGCAAGGCGTTGCAGGTTGAAACTGAAAAATGAGCCTCAGAGTTTCTCAACATGAGTAAATGGTCCAATGAGAGCAACTGAAGTGAATTCAGGCTGCTCCTGGTTTACGTTTGCCTGAGAAGTTTTGGTTCAGTGGCAAATATTTGGTTTTAAGCAGTCTAGGACCAAGCCTTACTTGTCTGTTTGTTTTAACATCAGCTTGGGTTGATTTTGAGTCTTTTCACAAGGGCATATAGTGAGATCTTGCTCTGCTCAGGGGCCACTGGATCTTCCAAATAGTCCTTTCTCTTTTTTTTTTTAATTATTTTTTTTCCTCATAGCAGCTGGGGTTTTGTGCTGAAATCAGGTTTTCCTTGCAGATGGGATGGGAAATGGTGGGCTTGGAAGAGAGGAATTTGGCTCTGCCTGGGGTTGTTTTGGAGAAAGTCACATTGCATCCATGATTCTGTAATGCCTTCTTGCAGTCTAATGAAAAGAATATTAACATCTTGAATTATTGTTGAAAGATGCTTACAGCAGCTGGATGTTAAGTATGACATTACAGCAATGGCCCAGCAAGACTGTGAGCTCTGCCTTGGTTCCAGCTGGGTTTGCTCGGGAGTGTCCTGTACCCTGCTCACTTCTTATAGATCTTTCCTAAAAACTGCTAAACATTGCAGAGACATGGTAAGGGCTACAAGGACTTCTCCTGAGGCCCTGTAGTAAATGGTCCAACATATAGCTGCCATTACTGTTTGGTGAAACATGTCCATTTCTGTTTTGCAGTGGTTGTTGCTTCCCATTTTGCCCAGAGGTGAAGTTTGCTGTGTGCACCATTAATACATAATATAGTGTGGTGATCTCTCCCATTTCATGTCACTGTCTCCCTGGGGCTCTGCTAATCCCACAGCTCATCTCAGCTCTATGCTGAGCCTTATTGCTTGCATTTCAGTGTCTGCAGCTCTACCTTTCTGCTAAAGGGTCACTTTGGATGAGTGCAGGACACCCGCTATGGGCTATCCCTTTCCCTTTTTCTTCATAGCCTCATACTGAGAGAGTCTAGGGTGAGGATTTGAGATTCTCATGCAGGTGTACAAGTAGGATTGGCATAACCAATGTCCAAATCTAGAAATTCAGAAGAGAATGCTGGTCTTCCACCTCTGTTAGAAACTTGCCATCATCACCATGAAGCAATCCCCAGATATCTCACCTCCTAACCTCTCCAGCACCATCTCCCAGCTCACCCAAATCCAAAGCAACTAGAATTAAGGAGCTCAGGTGCTGCTAGGCAGAATCATGCCCCTCACAACTGCACTAGGTATTGAAGGTATACCCACATCCACACTCATGCATTAAAACTATTGACCAAAAAAAAAAAAAAGCAGCAAGCACACAGCAAAGCATTGAAGAGTGGAAGAATCAGACCAGGAGCTGTGCTTACAGAGCAGGTTAAAAGTGCATTTTCCCACTATTCAGAATATTTATTCTGATTGTTTTATTATTGTCCTTCGCCAAACCACCAGGAATAGATGCTCTGCTCGTGGAGGAGAACGGTAGCATAAAAATACAGCCTCTGAGGTCTCCATTTCCTCAGCACCATGGCTATATTTGTATTTGACCTGCAAATTTTGAGCCTTCTCCTGCACAGAGGGAAAGTTTAGCCTGATGGGATGGCTATGGGCTTTCTCAGTATGTGCAGAGAACCAGTGTCCCAGCTTGTAAGGGAGCCAGGAAATACGTATTTCTCAGTCAGACACCTTCAGAAATTATCCCAGATCCCAGTATAAGTCAAAGCTGGAGTGTTCCAGGCACACTCCATCCCAAAACTCTGGGAGAAGCACTTCAAGCTCACCTTCTCCACACTGACCTTCCTCAAGAGCAGCTCTCCCTTGGGTGTGCCAGTGCTGAGTTGCCCTTCTCTGACAATTCACTCATCCCATTTTTTGCCACCCATCAGCTTCTCTCTCTTGTCTCTTTGGGCTGGCTCACTCCCAGGTTATTTCATGGCAGTACAATCCCTTTGACTTTCTCAAAAGAAGATGCATGTGGTCTCCAACGTGAGCAGAATCTTTCTACTAGAGGACAGGAATCCAGAGGTCAAGAGGGGTTTAAGCATCTTGAAGGTCACTGCTGCCCATCTGCTGGGGACTGACACTCGGCCACAGCCATGCACAGATCCTGGCAAGAGGAGAGAAGGGGGATTCCCAAGGGAAAATACTAAGATGTACTGAGGACACTGGTGAGAGTGGGGTATCTGCAGTTCTGCCCTTTCACGGCCAATAAGGATGTTGGCTGCGTCTGATATTTAGCTCCTCCTGCATTTCCTCAGCCTCAAATGATGAGTTCATTTCAAAATCACAAGAAATTTCCTCCAAATGCACAAGACCAACCTGCCACGGAGATGCCCACTCAGCAACCAGTTAACTATTGCTTTACCAACTAACTTCACAGAAGGATGCTGAAGTCAGAGCTCTAGCAGTATTTCTAGTCCAGTTGGCTTTCTATGGTTTATTCTCTATTTTCAAGGGCAAATATACCCTTTGCCCTGTGAAAATGCTGCAGTGGCTATCAGCAGAACTGTTCATTCCTGGCAGAAAGACATATGGGATATTTTAAGGGGGAAAGTTTCATTTCTTTGCCTTTTGCTTAAAAGATACCACATACTCTTTCTCTGTGTTGGGAGTGTAGAATTAAATCCTAATTAAAGGCTGTAAAAACACAATGAAAATGAGAGAACAGGAACAGATACATATTATTGCCCCTTTCATAGATCATATGAGCACTGCGGTGACATAATAAATAATCCACCCAAAGGTTTTAAAGGTAAAAAACAGCAAATCATTAATAATGTCTCTGGCACCATATATCAAACTGAAGCCTTCCTCTTACAGCTGATCCCCAGCTATTCCCAGCTGCCTTTTTGCATTGCTGTGTGCATTTTTACCTCCCTTTGCATTGCTCTTTCTCCCTGTCTTTCCCACTCCCGTATTTCCGCGCTTTGTCCGTCTGCCTTTGCTTCTGCAGTTCACTGAACCCAGGTATGAATAACCCAAGAAAACACACATGACACTATTTAAACCCAATTGCTCAGGAGGTTTAAAACTTGCCCAGACAAGAAAAGACTTTTTCAGGGTAGGGAGCCAAACTGGATGATCATATGGTAGTCTGATTTATTTCTGGCACATGATTTCTCTAATGCTGGAGCATTTCACTCTACACAATTTTTGCTGTCTCTTTTTTGCTTTTTGTTTAATCCACTTTACCCATTTCTCTATCACAGTCTGTCTCATGGGTCCATTTCTAAAGGGCTGGGGAACGATCCATCATTACTCTTCAGTTGTGTACATGACTTCTTCCAAGTTGCTGGGCTACTTGGGGTTATCGTAATTACTATATCTGTATATTATGAAGTATCATGTATTTGATATCAGGGACTCCTCCAATAATGCTTGGGTCCAGCTGCCTGAGTGCTCTTCTGGCCCATGGAGTTAAATTTTACCTCTTTTTAAGTATTGAAGGAAGACTAGTCACATAGACCTTGCAGAGGAGGATTGGATTGCAAACATGGAGGCAGGGTGGTCTTTTGCTGGATTCCCTCACCTGGAAGATGAACCACTGAGAATGAGATCAAAAAGAATCACTTTTCTCCCACAGAAGGCAAGAACAGCAGAGAACTCACCCCAGTGGCCAAACTTCATTTTCTGTGCTTGGATATTTAATTATTTTTTTTATATAGATCTGGGAGTTAGTGCAGCTGTTACAGAATTCCTGGTACAATGCTCTGGGATGGACTAGCATAAAACTTCTCACTATGGGAGCACCCAACCTCTCCCTAATGCTGAGGGCAGGCTTCACCTCACCTTGCTTTAGAGAGAGCTTCAGGTTGTAGGCACCTGAAGTTAGGACATCTGCAGATGTCCCCACATGCACTGTCCATCTGAACACCTGTTGCAGACAGCAAGGATTGGGGGCTCAATCAGTTGCTCATGCACAGGTGTCTAGAGCCACTTGAGACTCTCTTTGATATCTATCTGAGATAGATTTGCAGCTGGCAAATACAATCCAATCAGCGGAGTTTACACAAATATTCACGGCAGGAATTGTCAATGATTGCTTTAGGCTGAGGTTTAGGTTGAGCTCTCCAAGCTCGGTCTGCACTGACTAAATCTCCTTTGACTATACTTTCACCTCATTCCCACAGAGGCACCTGCATTTAGATACCCACAATCCGGAACTGAGCCCCAGTCTCTTGCTCACATGTCCACAAGCAGCATGAAGAGCCGTTTGAAATATCCTAATTGATACTCTCTAGCTCCCACCTCCCGCTCCAGAGAAGAATGTCTTGAGTAGGTCTGGAATCCTATCTGTCAGTCCCGTGCGGATATCTCAGAGAACAAAGGTGATTTCATGGCGCTGAAATGAAAACCTTTCTGTATTACAAGAAACTCTACTCTGCCTCATAGAATCATAGAATAGAATCATTGAATGGATTGGGTTGGAAAGGACATTTAAAGGGCATCTAGTCCAACCTCCCTGCAGTGAGCAGGGACATCTTCAACTAGATCGGATCTCTCAGAGCCCCATCAAGCCTGACCTTGAATGTCTCCAGGAATGAGGCCTCCACCCCCTCTCTGGGCAACCTGTGCCAGGGTCTCACCACCCTCATGGGGAAGAACTTCTTCCTCACGTCCAATCTGAGCTGACCCATCTCCAGCTTCAGTCTGTTCCCTCTAGTCCTATCACTACCCAACATCCTAAAAAGCCCCTCCCCAGCCATGGGACTTTGGACAACTTGTTGTAATAATTTCTGTGGCCATCTGAGAAGGTCATGAAAAATTTGTGTGAGATATCTGTTCAGACAAGTATGTAGTGTCCCAAGTCCTACTAACTCCTGTGGACTCAGCCTCTCATCTGTGTTTCTGAATATACCTGTAGAACTACCTGGCCAGGGAAAGGCTTTTTCTTTCAGATATGCCCTTTATTTTCAATGGAAATCCACCACTGATGCTCACCGTACTTGTCTCAAAGAACATCACAAACTTATAACTATAGTTTCCACTGAGCTAACACCGAGCGTATTCTACCTGATGTCTAATCACAGTAGCCAGAAAAAGGCATCAGAAGCAAAGTTAACACTTCCACCACAAAAATCTGAGCCATGCCTAGTTCTGCTAAACATGTTGCTTCTGCATCAGGAGCAAATTAATGTGTCTGACTCTTCAAAAAAATTTTATTCTGATTTCCCTGAGCTTAGCAAAGGCTTTGTGCTGTCCATCTCTCTTTCACAGTGCTGCAGACCTTTAAAGCAGCTAATTTCCAAAAGCAAGAAAGTGCTAGGAAGACCTTCTTGCAGAAGTAAACTTGCCATGTCTTCACTGAGTTGGAAAACTCTGGTAAAAAGTCCTGCTACATGTAAATATCCCACTGGTGCCAGCATGATACTGGTTGTAATTCAGATGGAAATTGTATCTTTCTTGCTGGAACGACCACAGATCAAACTAATTTCTGTAATATTCTTGTCTCCCAATGCCTCTCAACAAAAATTTTAGTGTTTCTTTAATGTTTTCTAGGGAAGAGGACTTACCTTCTGGGGTGCTATTGTTGGGATGTTGCTTGTTTCATAGCCAGACTTATTGAAAACCTTTCTGTGTCCAGGAAAAGGATTTAAAGATATCAAAAAGCTTCAAGCAGAGATCACATCAATTGGCTGTTCCATCTGCTCATAATAGCATTTAACAAGCTCGTATCTTCAGATTTTTAACACCTAAATCATAGAGTCCTCTCTGGAAACTCCGACATCCTCACCAATTTCCTTAGGACAATTTTCACTCCAGTGTTCAAGCTACATTGCTGGTGCAGCCTGAGACCACTCACCTGTGAACTCATGGTAGTGTAAGTCAAAGGAGATGAGCAGTCAGCAGGGATAAAGAGGGACAAAGATTTGGGTGCCTTAATCAATATTTCTCAATAAGAAATCTATAAAATTTTTGGCCTCGCACTGGACGAAAGCACAGAAATGGCCCAAAACCATTAGTTACATCAAAATTTAAAGCTGTGTAGATCATATCTAAGTGCTATTCTTTTTTTTAAAAAAAAAAATATTTCTTTGTTTTGGTATGCTGTCATTTCTGAGTCCACCTTCTGCCCTTGAACTTGCTTTGCATTTAGTTTCTGATCTTCAGAACACTCAGTGCATTTGCAGTCACCTATCTCTGGATGCACTGGACACTCTTTATTCCCACCAGTCGAATCCTCACAACATAGAAATTTCTCCATTTCTGGACATGTTTGGAGCTGCCTTCTTCTCAACAGTGATGATCAGTGAGGAGCTTACTCACCTCTAAACGCTGTTGGGATTCACCAGCTGAGCATGTCCTTACCTGCTTAGCTTTGGGGGTTGACCCAGCGGGCGTATTCAGAAGATGCCAACCTGTTCCTTGCACAAATTGCAGCAGCAGGTGGGAGTAACCTCTGGCCTCTCTAGTTGTTAGATCCTCTTTCCTGACTTTCAGGAGGCCCTTGTTCAAGTAACCCCATATGGAGCTCAAACCTGCATTTCCCATCTTATAGGAAAAGGCACTAAACCGTAGGAACTCTAATACTCAATGTTTCTCTTCCACTAAGCTATCCAATGGTGTACAGCAATGATTGCACAGTTCAGCAGTAAGTGCACTGCCCTGAAAGACCGTATTGTTCCCACGAATACCTTATGCAAACCAAAGCAGCTTCCAGGTGGGAGATCTTGAGACCACTCAATATTTTATTTCCCTACTAATGCCTCTGACTGAAAGACGCTGGTGGGACTTGAGAAAGCATTTCTGTGTCTATCTTTTGCTGTGGCATAACCTGTTCTGAGAACACTGACCAGATTGAGACCAACACGTATGATGGCTGGAGAAACACCAACTTGTAGATGTTGTGTTAGTGTGACAAGGGTTTGGGTGACTGAGCATGATCAATAGCAGAAGGGCAGGTACTTGCAGAGTTAGCTAGAAGTTGTAAGTGCGAAAGGAAGAGCTGTGGTTTAAGAACAGTGTCTAAAAGTCTTTGGCTGGAAAGGCGGTGTGGTTATTTCAAAGTTCCTCTATGGGTTTGTACAACTCATGCTAGAGGAAAGTGGATCTTCCTCTCTCTGTGGATGATCCACATAAAACAATAAGAAGGTCTTACGAGACCCAGGCAATGGAGTTGTCTCTTAAGGTCCTGAGGGCCAAGACACTGTAAAATGCCTTCCTATCGTATTATCATCTGGAGATGTAATTAGTATGGGCCTGAATTCTAATTCTTAATTATTAATGACACTGATCCAAATTAACCCCTTTCATTTTCTGTGAGTTAGTCTGCTCCAGCACGGCAAAAAGTCCAGAGGAGGATTGCTTGAACCACTTCTGATTTGGGAAAGAGACTCTAAGACACCTGTACGCGTCCATGTATCCAGAACCCTGATGGGGGATGGATGCTCTGTTGCCCCTATTTTCCTCGGCAGCTGTGAGACAGGGGGAACTCCCAGCTCTCTTTTGTGCTCTCCCCACCACCCCGGCAGGGAGTAGCTCAAAGGGATGTTGGATTCCTGTCATCTTCCTGGTAAAAAATCAATCTCTGCCACAATCATCAGACAGGAAAAGATAGGGAGGAGGAACAGGAAAGTGAGGGAAAGCAGAGGGGGCTCAGCTTTTTCCCATCTTCTGTCCTTCCTTTCCAGCAGCATCACTCCCACACGTGATGTGAATCTCGGGTGCGGCCAGAGATGTACAATCCTCTTTCCTTGCTCAAGGGATGTCACAGGAAGGTGAAACCTGATGAGATTAGATGTGGTACCTTGCTGTGACTGGCTGGCAGCTCCAAAAGACATCTGATGTAACTAAATCCTTCCAGTTCACCGTAGGCAGCAGCTGTGGGAGGTAATAAAGATGTCACAGAGTGGGTGCATTTTCCTCCCCACATTCTCCTTCCCTTCGGGAACACATTGCCGTTGTGGACTGATTTTGCCAGGAATTGCTGTCCTTATTAGTTTCGTCTCATCCCTGTAGTACTTGTTAAATACACCACCAAGGTTGTGGCTCAGAAAACTAATTTACTTCATAAGTAACTTCCAAAATGCTGTGGATGTATCTTGGGATGGGATTTTTAGGTGTGCAATATGGTACCAAGCCTGAATGAAGCTTTCCTCACCTCTAGGGCAAGCATTATGTATCTATTTCCAGGGAACTTCATAGTGTCTTTCTATTTTTACTTTCCATGTTTCTTAGTAATCCAAGTAAAATCCAATGTGTCAGGAATGATGAGTGTTTTCCTTCAAGGTTAGGTTTGGGGCAAGAGATCAAGGGGGAAGAGATCAAGGCTTCTACCATAAAACATAATCTGGGCTTTTCAGAAACACAGGGATGCTTTTATGAGCAGGAAAACCCCTTTTTCTTCAAATCACTGCAGATTGTAATGTGTAATTACAACTTTGGACTAGCAGTCCATACCTCATGTCTAATGCCACCATGAAGAAGGGAAGCCTTAACACTCCCCAGTCCGTAACTTTTTTGGTCCATGGGGTCAGAAAGCACCACAGAGACCAAAAGGTGAGTCAGCAGACAGGGTGGATGCCCTTCCCTGGGAAAAATTGGTTCATGAAGACCTGCAGAGAGGGCAGCATGGGGCTGTGGCTGCTCTCCGTGATGCCTGACACAGATGTTTGGTGAATCATGTGTCTGACACATGGAGGCACGGCAAGCGAGAGACTGCAGCACAGGACAGACGGAGAAGTGACAGTCAGAGTTGGCTGCATCCCTTGTCTGCTCCTGAAGCTGCCTTGCTCTTCAATAAGGGTGAGTCCCACTGTCCAGTGACACTCTCAAGGGTGAGGGTTGGTCCTTTGTGCTTCAGTAAAGTTCCAGCTCTGGATGACCCAGGGAAAAATTGATGCTTGAAAGAGAAATAGAGAGATTTGAACGTTTAGCAACCAGCAAATTACTCTTCAAATGGTTTAGTGTACAACAAAGGCATTTCTGCATATTCAAGAGACTTATCCATGAAGCTTAACACAGAGTTAGCCTCAAGTGGCTGAGGTTGCTGTCACGGACGGGAGAGGCACTGCTTCAAGGTAACACTGCAGTGGGCAGTGAAGAGAGGATTTTTATTGAGTCTGGGTCCTAGAGCTGTAAGTCTTCTCTGAAGCTTGGCACAAGGGATCAGGAGTGCCAGAACAGGAGCCAAAGTAGCCATTGTCCTAGGGCTGTCCTGCCACCTGGGACCATGGAGAACTCCCAGATCGGGGACTCGTGAAGGGGGAGGATTTCTGTTCTGTAGCAGACTAATTAGGCACCATGGTGAAGCGTTTCCATCCGCTTAGGAGGCACTGTCCTGACCTTGCTCCTACACCCACTCCTTCTCTGTCACAGAACTGAAAGAGCCTCACACGGCTCTTTTAAGACTGCAAAAAGAGCCTGAGCACCATCCATTATGCAAGAGCTGAGAGGTTAATACATGTCACTTTTGTTGGCCAGGTCTTTGCAATAGGCTAAGGAGGAGCCGAGCTTTTTTACTGAGGGAAAAAGAAACCTGAGCCTGCCACAGCCTGCCCTTTCAACCTTCAGGGTTCAACCCCACTTTCACACCAAAGGGTTTAGAATAAATACATCCTTCTCTGAGCAGGGCTGAGTCCTCTCAGTTGCAGCAAACGCAAAATGCAATTCACAGCAATGCAATGCAAACTGTGCAGATTGCTCTTTGTTAGAATTTTATTTTTTTTTCCCTGTGAATTGTGGGAATAAGCAAGCATCCAGCTCCTGGAATTAGAAAGGTCAGCAGGGACGCTTCCTGATGTGGCTGCACAAACCCTCGTGCTCAGCTCAGAGGGCATGGAGTTAAAATTAGAAGCTGCGAGGTTACAGAGATTGTTCCTTCAGCCTGACATGGTGATGGAGTCTGTGGCTTAGGGGCATGAGAAACTAAACATCCTCAGGCTGAATATGTTCTAGAGGGTCACAGAAAACACCACTCTTTTTGTCTCAGACACAAGGTCTGAGATATCAGGAATTCCTTCCTAAATAATCTCTCATTTTTTTTTTCTTAGCATACATGTATACACCTAGCTGAAATAGTAGGGACCAAAACAATCAAGGCATCCTCAGTCAAGTTGCTTCCCAGAAATCCTGTGTTGGGTAGACACAGCTCAGAAGATGTCTTGGTGTCTAGCACTTCTCTGGAGCATGAAAAATTGAATAATTCACCATTCAGAAGAATCTCAGTCCCCTTCTCTGCTGAGTATGTCCTGTATCTCTTTCTGGCTCTGGGAATATTTATTCACCAAAAGTGAGACAGCTCCAACAGAAGGAACGGAGAGAAATCCTACAGCCCCAAGCAGCCCAAGTTTGTTTCAGACCTTCTTAGATCCCCTTCTCCAGTTGTTTATCTTCCATGTACTTCAGATATCTAACTTGGAGGAGTGAAAATTGCGTGCACTGACCACTGCCAAGGATGTGTGGTCATATGCAATACCTACTGCAACAGTTTAAATGTTTGTTCGTAGAATTATAGAATGTTTTGCATTGGAAAGGATCCTTAAAAATCATGTAAGTTCGTGTGTGATGAGAAGGGACATCTACAACTAGATCAGGTTGCTCAGAGCCCTGTCCAACCTGATCTGGAACATTTCAAGGGATGGGGAATCTATCATCTCCCTGGGAAACCTGTCCCATCACTCTCGTTGTAAACAATTCCTTCCTTATATCTAGTCTGAATTTGCTCTCCTATAGTTTAAAACCATCACTCCTTGTCCTTTCTCAACAGACCTTGCTAAAAAGTTGTTGTGGTATCCTCTGTCCTAGCCACAGCCAGCTCCTCCTGCACCCACGAGGACGTACCTGTCTGGAAAAGTAAAGGGACTGATGGATTTGCACCCAAGGTCAGTCTTGCTGCAGGGAAGTAGTGTAGCACTTTAGGAGCAAAACACTGCAACTTCTGAATGTCTGTTTGTAAAGAGTGATGTGTGTTTGAGTAGGAGTTTTTCCATCCCATTCCTAACCTTGTGGTAGGAGAAGGTCTTATTCCTGCCATTTGCCAAGGCCTGCAGTGCAAGCTCTCCACCTGCCAATTAAAGAAAAGAGGGAGCTTGCGTGGCACATACATAACCAGCTTGGAAACCCTCTCTGTACTCCAGAACAAAGCCTAGTAGAGGAACCTGAGGTCCAAAAATAAAAACAAACCACCCCTTTTTGGAAGGCAGCCAGGATTACAAGTGACGCTAGGTCAGCAAGGACTCACCATGAAAAGGGGATTATTGCTCTCCGTTAGTGAGAGGAGTGTCTGCTTGCACACATCTGCTAAGCACATTCTGTTTATTTCAGTGGTTCAAGTGTTCATTTGCACCACGGTCCTCATCATCTTTCGCTGAATATTTCCTACTTAAAAAAAAAAAGCAAACCAAAAAAAACCCCAAGCAAACACAACCAACACTTATCAAGAAGCAATTTGTCTGGCAGCTAAAAAATACAACAAAAAAAAAAAAAACAGAAAAAAACCATAAACAAGATAGTCACCCAAAAGACAAACAGAGATGCACAGCAGAACACGCTGTGCAAGTCTTGCACTGCCTCTCCTCCCTCCTCCTCAGCTCTGCTGAAAGACAGCAGCTGTAATCCCTTCCAGGTGGTGACAAACGTTATCTTTCCGGCGGGTCTAAGCGTGACAGCTCTGGAGCTGGCTGGTAACATGTGTTCCCTTTCTGTAAGAGGGAGAGGGAAGCTGCAAGACTGAACAAGCATGTGAGTCACACCAGCCGAGGGGAAACTTGAACTTTGGAAGCAGCGCAACGTGTGGGAGATGTCACCGCGAGGGATCCTTTTCAGCTAGTTCATGGGTGCCCTGGCTGAAGGAGGAAAGGAACACCTACTGCAGCAACATCTGTCTCCTGGATCAGCACTGCAGCTGCCCCCCAGCCCCTCCGTGTGAGGCTTTTTGTGAGCAGATGTGTGGGTGCAGAGCCCATGCTGCCACGAGGAGGACAGGCTCACCTGGGAGTCACTGCCTGGACACAGATGGTGGCAGACATGGACATGAGTGGGACAGGACTCATGGAGGGTAACTCAGGTGATTTCAGTTTTCATGATGATTGAATTTTTGCAGTTTATGTGATTTCTTTCTCCTTGCCGGTGCTGCAAACACGAGGAACTCACTGACTCAATGCGAATAGGGTGTGATGTTGACTATGAACAAGCAGCATCTAAAGGGGCAAAGTCAACAGCTGGAGGAGAAATCCTGGGAAATGCTTGCCCTTCCACTAACCTGTTAAGTTCCAGCAGTGTCTTTTAGCAGGAGTAGAGAAGGGTAATCTTGGAGCCAACAAATGCTTTTAAAACTTCCATGGGATGACTGGCTTGAGTTGTTGCCTGGCAATCTGCCCATAATCATTATAAGATGCTTTTGAGTAAATGCACTGGGATCCACTTCCTGCACATGAGACATCTCTATCTGAGCAACTTCTCTAGACTCCCTGCTCACTCAGCAGAGAGATACAGACCTGCTGAGAGTCTAATTCACCTCCTCTTAATGTAGTTGTCTACAGCAGATGAATCAGGCTCTTCTTTGCCTCTCTCTCCCCTGCTGGTTATAATGGGAGTCTGGATGGCGGGCTCAGAGAGTGACATCTTCACTGGAAACGTCAATGTGTACCACCTCTAGTGCATGTCTCATGCCAGGATCAGAGCTATGACTACCTGGCTCAGTGCCTTTCTGAATCCTGCAAGAATCGATGTGTCAGAAAGCAGATATTTCTCTTTGCTCCTTGTGAAACATAAATGCTTCCACACATGACTCTCTACCTGCTGACGTGGAGAGCTGCACTCTGCAGGGCAGCTGAGCAGACGTGCAGGGCCAAATGTTGTCCTGCCAGGATGGACAAGCACTGAATAACAGGCTTCTCTCAGCAGCACACATCTTTTCCCTGGTATCTGGAATATCTCCCTAGCAGGTGTAAATGAACAAAGAATCCACAGTCTTCACTCAATGTCCCTAGGCTGGGTTTTCAAACAAGCAGCCTGGTGGGACCTGGCCACCTTTCAAGTTGCAGGGATATTCAAGGCTTAAACTCAAATATTTGCTCAAAGTGCCTGGATTAGGATGCTACAGTCCATGGTCTTCACCCCTCCTAATGGCAGTGCTGTGTCACACTCTGAGTAATTGCTATGAGACTGTTTCTTCACAGTGCCTGGAGAACCCAGGAAAAAACCCAGGACACTACCTGGAGTACTGTGTCCAACTCTGGATTCGTCAACACAAGAAGGATGTGGGCCATGGAGATGTTGGAGCACCTCTCCTATGAGGACAGGCTGAGAGAGTTGGGGCTATTCAGCCTGGAGAAAAGAAGGGAGACCTTATAGCATCCTTCCAATAATTAAAGGGGGCTTATAAGAAAGATGAGGACAATGTTTTTAGAAGGGCCTGTTGCAAGAGGACAAGGGAAAATGTTTCTGAAGTAAAAGATGTTAGATTTGGCCTAGATGTAAGGAAGATACTTTTTACAATGAGGGTGGTGAAATATGGGCACAAGTTACCTGGAGAGGTGGTAGAAGCCCCATCACTGTAAACATTCCCAGTCAGGGCAGATGGGGCTCTGAGCAACCTGATCTGGCTGAAGATGTCCCTGCTTATTGCAATGGGGTTGGACTAGATGATCTTTAAGGATCCCTTCCATCCCTTGCATGATTTTATGATTCTACGAAAACACCTGGCAGCCAAAATTACATTTAGTATTACGAATTCAGTCCAGCAGTAACTTTCTCCTTGGTCCCTTTCCCTTATTTATAAATCAGTATTTTTAACATTCCTCATGCTGGGCACCTTAAAAAAGCATTTTGACATGAGTATGTGGAAACTGTGGAAAAGTTTACTAGAGAGTCAGAATACTGATGTCATGGGACAGATGTCCCTGCTGGTGGCACACAGGTTGGAACTAGATGATCTTTAAGGTCCCTTCCAATCTTGACAATTCTACGATTGTATGATTCTATGAAATTATCCTGAAGGAGCTGCTTCTTTCTGACTCAGACGGTAAATGCCAGAGCAATCATCAATATTGTGTGGGTGCTGTCTTTAACCATAAACATGTCTAGATAAGAAGAATTAAGTAGGACTAACAATTCTTATGAGCAATGAGTACTTGAAGGCATTTGTGATCAAATCCAGCTCATACAAGTGCTGTTCACTTATGTGCAAAGCTCAGCACTGAGCACACGCATGACAGTTTCTGCTTGAACCTTCAAATAGCACCTTAAAGGGATTTTAATGATATAGAAGCTACAGGACTGGGCCTTGGAGCAAATGTAGTGTTAATCATGTACTCTAGATGTGGAAATTAACATCCTAATGCAATACTACACTAGAAGATGCGTAAGAATTGCTGTGTCAGAGGAAAGTAAGCTTTAATTTTCCTCTTGCATTGGTTTGGGCCGGAGTAGAGTTTATTTTTGTCGTAGTAGCTGGTACAGGGCTATCCCAACTGTCCAAAGAGATATTTCACACCATATGATATCATTCTTAGCACGTAAAGTTGTGGAAAGAAGGTAGAAGAGGGGAAATGTTTGGAGGGATGGCATCTGTCTTCCCAAGTCGCTGTTAGGTGTGAGGGAGCTCTGCTCTCCGGAAGAGGCATGAACCCCTGCCTGCTGATGGGAAGGGGTGAGTGAACTCTTTGTTTTGTTTTACTTGCCCTCATGGCTTTTTCTTTACCTATTACACTGTCTTTATCTCAACTGACAAGTTTTCTCACTTTCACCCTTTCAATTCTTTCCCCTATCCCACTGGAAGAGAGTGAGCGAGCAACTGGAGCTACACCACAGAAGTGGTACTTCGAAGACAATTGAATTTTAACACGGTTTAACCTTGCACTTCAGTTTCTTGAGGCAGGATTTTTAGGAGTGGATTGAGGGTTTTTTTGACACCCATGACTAATTCATTTTAAGATGCCTTGGAGCATCCTTGACATTTACCAGGAATTTCTGATATGATTCTGGACCTACAGGAGATCTGCATCCCTTTAGACCAACACTGGGGCGTGATCAATATCATTCCCTCAGCCATTCCCCAGGCAAAAAAGATCCTGAGGAGTCTGGAGAGCCTGTCTTATGAGAAGTGGCTGAGGAAGCTGTGAGTGTTTAGTCTGGAGAAGAGGAGGCTCAGGGGAGACCTCATTGCTCTCTAGAACTACCTGAAAGCAGGTTGTAGTGAGGTGGGTGTTGGTCTCTTTTCCAAAGTTAACTGTGACAAGACAAGAGGAAATAGCCTCAAGTTGTGCCAGAGGAGGTTTAGGTTGGATATTAGGAAAAAATTTCTTTGCTGAAAGAGTGGTGAGGCATTGGAGCAGGCTGCCCGGCGCAGTGGTGGAGTCACCATCCCTGGAAGCATGCAAAATGAGCAGACATGGCACTTCAGGACGTGGTTTAGTGGTCATGGTCGTGTTGGATTGATGGCTGGACTTGATGATCTTAGAAGTGTTTTCCAACCTTAATGACTCTATGACCTCACGTGACACTAAACATGTTTAAACAAGTATGTAGACTCTAAACTGTCGGAAATCTAGTAATCTCAGATATGGAAATGTCTACAGAAGAAAAAGAATGGAACTGAGGCTACCAGATGAGATAAGATAAAAACTTTAAGATAACCAGCATTCGATGCATTTATAGAGAGAGGTAGTTCCACTTGAGGTGTCCTAAGAAACTCAAGACATTCACGAGGCTGATAGGGTTGGCCTTCTTTTTAGGAAGACCTCGATCTTACTTTCTCTATCTTGAGGATGGTGTGGTTGTCTTGGGCTCCCTGAAGGACCTGACATGGCACTACAAGTCTTTGTGAGGGTGGCTCAGCTGAGATCTAGCTCTCCATCGACTACTCCACAAAGTCCCTATTTCTCAGGCACCTAAAATTAAGTATACACCTCCGGATCTGAACTCAATTCTTAATTTGAGTGAAAAGAATCTTATCTCTGGAAATGAATTGGCTGGCTACAGGTTTAGGAATGTGTTATTAAAATGATAACAATATCCATTATTTGATTTTGAATATTGATTATTTCAACATGTCTGCATGCACTTTCACAAACCTGGCACAACACTACACACATACTTTTTCACCATACAGTTTAAGGCATTTTGTTTTCACCCTCTCTCAGTTTTTTGCTGTTTTATTCTAGTTGAAAATTATTGATAAAATGGATTATTTCCCAAAGAGGTATACATATTTTTGCAGCTGAGATGTGATCAAACTTCTCCTGGTGTTACCTGGGCATTTATAGAGAAATGCATATATTGCTCCAGGGGAAAAAAAAAATTAAAAAAAAGAGAGACCATCTGGTAGAAAATAGTTAAATGAAGTTTGCAGTTCTATCATGATTTGTGAAGTTCAACCTCTTCAGTAAATACTTGAGCCTCTTCCAGCTGTTTGCTGCAACACAAATACCCAAATCTTTTCCATATTTAAAGTAAAATTAATTTAAATTTTGCTGGTTGTCTGCAAGGGCGAGGAACTGAGCAATTGCAAATCCTACCAGCTTCGGAACAGGGCCTCATGCAAAATTATCTGAGGGATCCCAGATTGAGGGACTGTAAAGTGCTTGGATGCCATCATTGGCATAATAAAGGTAACCACAAGGAATTGAACTTTACTCATGTCTAATTCGGTCAATATAGCGTTCAACCACCTCTCAGACACCTGTCAGTTAAATGAACACATCTTTTTTATCTACGGCTACCGGATTACATACTGCAGTGATGAGCACAGTACAAACAAATGGGAGGTCTGAAAGAGGAGAGATCTACTGGAATGACATTTTTCGATGTTGAGGATTTCCAGTGAAGTGATGAATGATCTCAACCTCTACTAAAGAAAGACAGGGAAAGTGGGGAAAGACTTGGATATCTCAGACCCTTTTTCTTGGTACAGAGAAAGTAGGGTAGGGTAGGGTAGGGTAGGGTAGGGTAGGGTAGATAGGGTAGATAGGGTGGTGGGAAATGAGTGTACATCTCTATAGGCTCTGACCAGACTTTGGCAATGAATCCAGATTTTGTCACGTTTCTGTGGATTGGCAATCTTTCCAGGAAAATGGCATGCAACAGACAAAAGGCATCCTGAAGTCGCTCAGAGACGATGCCCAGCAGAGCCACAGATCACTCAAGCAGCAAACAGCGTGGCTTAAAGAGTGGGAACAAGAAGGTATCACAAACAAAACAGCCTTCTCTTTCCCCAAACCTTTCTTCTATTGAAACCACTAAATCTTAATGAGTTTACTAGCCCTCTAGAAATGAGGGCAGGTAATTGCAACGTTACTCACAAGATTCAAGATCAGTTTTACCACATTTAACTCAGAAGAAAAGCCAGTTACAATGGCTCAACTCACTGGAGATACTGCAATATGTAATGAAAACATACTTAAAAAAAATGAAAGAAAGGAAGAAAAAAAAAACAAAACAGTTTTTGATAAGCAGTTCTAGAAGTCCAGGTCATCTTGATCAATCTCATCAGAGTTTTCTTTCTTTTTAGCAGCCTGAATTTCATCAGTATGTTCAGCCTCCTTTGTGTCTGCACCTTCAGCATCTGCCTGTTCCTCATCTCCCACGGGATCAGTGCACGAAGATGCTTCATCCTCATCTTCTTCCTCATCCTCAGGATACATTTGTGAGGGTTTGCTGCTCTCTTCACTTTGAACCTCTCCATTGGTGTGGTTGTTCACAGGGTTATTGTCCTCTTCGCATTCCTCTTCACCTTCACCTTCATCTTCAGACCCCTTCTGGGATTGCTGTGAGAAGTTTCCCACAGAAGAATAACAAGAAAAGACCTCTTTTTTCAGAGACCGTAGCCTTTTGCTGGTTTTATCGCCTTTGGCCTTTGAGGCTTTCTTAGAAACCTTGTTGCCTTTGTCTTCATGGTTTTCATGTGCTTTGTCAGGGTCATCAGTGGTAGGTTCCTCATTGTTCCCATCTTTCACTGCCTCAGCTTCATCCTGCTCAGCTTCTTCAGTTGCTTCTGCAGCATCTCCTTCAGGGTTGTTGCCAGTTCCAGAGCCATCAGCATCTCCTCCACACTCAGATGTCTCTTCCTCAGCATCAGCCACAGTGTCCTCATCCTCTGGCTCCTCTGCTTCTTCAGCTTCATCGTCTGTTACCGCTTTGGTCTCCTCTTCAGCTTCCTGCTCTTCAGCTTGAGCTTCTTCTTGTTCTTCCTCATCTCCTTCCTCTTCATCTTCGTTTGTTTCTTCCTTGTCTTTCACTCCTTCTTCTTCCTCTTTTGCTTGTTCCTCCTCTTCTTCTTGATTTTCTTCCTCTTCTTCCACCTCCTGTTCATCTTGATTTGTTTCTTCCTCATCTTCTTTTGCTTTCTCATCCTCCATTGTTACTTCTTCCCCTTCTTGCACTTCTTCCTCCTCCTCTTTAATTTCTTCCTCATCTTCCTTCACTTCCTCCTCTTCTTTTGTTTCTTCCTCCTCATCCACTTTCTCCTCTTCCTCTTTTGTTTCATCCTCATCCTCCTTTGCTTCTTCCTCATCCTCCTTTACTTCCTCCTCCTCTTCTTTTGTTTCTTCCTCCTCCTCTTTTGTTTCTTCCTCATCCTCCTTTGTTTCCTCCTCCTCTTCCTCTCTATTTCCTTCTTCCTCTTCTTTCATGTCTTTTGCTTCTTCCTCTTCCTGCACTTCCTCTTCCTCCTTTTTTGTTTCTTCCTCCTCCTCCTTTGCTTCCTCCTCCTCTTCCTCTTTTGTTTCTTCCTCCTCTTCCTCCTTCACTTCTTCATCTTCCTCTTCCTTTACTTCCTCTTCCTCCTCTTTTGTTTCTTCCTCCTCATCCTTCACTTCCTCTTCCTCCTCTTTTGTTTCTTCTTCTTCCTCCTTTACTTCCTCCTCCTCTTCCTCTTTTGTTTCTTCCTCCTCTTCCTCCTTCTCTTCTTCATCTTCCTCTTCCTTTGCTTCCTCCTCCTCTTCTTTTGTTTCTTCCTCCTCTTCCTCCTTCTCTTCTTCATCTTCCTCTTCCTTTGCTTCCTCCTCCTCTTCTTTTGTTTCTTCCTCCTCCTCCTTTACTTCCTCCTCCTCTTCCTCTTTTTCTTCTTCCTCCTCATCCTTCACTTCTTCTTCCTCCTCTTTTGTTTCTTCCTCTTCCTCCTTTGCTTCTTCCTCCTCTTCCAATTTTGCTTCTTCCTCCTCATCCTTCACTTCTTCTTCCTCCTCTTTTGTTTCTTCCTCCTCCTCCTTTGCTTCCTCCTCCTCCTCCGCTTCCTCCTCCTCCTCTTTTGTTTCTTCCTCCTCCTCCTTTGCTTCCCCCTCCTCTTCCGCTTTTGTTTCTTCCTCCTCCCCTTCTTTAATTTCTTCTTCCTCCTTTGTTTCTTCTCCTGCTTCCTCTTTTGCTTCTTCATCTTCTTTCTCTTCTATTTCTCCTTCTATCTCCTCCTGTTCTCCCTCCTCTTCTGCTGCCTTCATAATATCTTCTTCCTCTTTCTCTTTCTCTTCTTCCCCCTCTTTTTCTTCCTCTTCTTCTTCTTCTTCTTCTTTCTCTTTTGTTTCTTCCTCTTCTTCTTTTTCTTCTTCTTTTTCTTCTTCTTCTTTGGTTTCCTCATCTTTAACCTCACTGTTTTCTGCTGCTTCCTCTGCAGAACTCCTGGGAATTGTTTTGATGTCCTGGGCTGCTTCTGAGACACAGGCTTCCTCATCATTTTTCTTCAACCTCAGGATTTGCTGTAAATCAAATGCTTTCATGACTGGGGCATTGGTGGCCACCACTGGGTTCCTTATGGGCTTGGAAGCCATTTTTTTCCTCACACAAGAATCACACGGGCAATATTCGTCTTCACTTGTTTGTTTACTAATACTGGCCTCAAAAGTTGCACTAAATGCTATATCTTCATCTATATGAAATGATAAGTCTGACGTGTCCTCTAACCTAGTTTGGGTTCCATTCTTGTCATTGAAGAGTGACTTTTTATGCATAGTTTGCAGTCGCCGTCTCCTCTGCTCAGTTTGAAGTGTTGACTCACGTTTGAGTGGTTCATCTGGAGGTCTCGGCATCCTCTTTCCTGCTCTGGCTTTTATCTTCCTCAGCTCCTTCTCTATGCTTCTTTGTATCCTTTTACTCACTTCCTCCTTCAGCTCCAGTATCATTTCATCTGTCTGCTTGTTGTTCTGCAGGTTCCACCTGACTTTGAAATCATTCATGGCACTGACATAGTGAGCCATGAACTCCTTCTCAATTTTCTTGAGCAATTTCAGGACCCAGGTTGGGTCTGGATCCATTGAGTTTTGCTGGACAAGGGAAGAGTCCACAATGGTGGCTGTATCGACTGCGGGCTGTGGGTCATTTGGAGACTCTTTTTCAAGCTGCTCTTCCAAATCAGCATTCAGCTCTGTCCCACCATCAACATCGTTGACATTTGCATCAGCAGTAGCGTCTAGCTGATCAGCTTCCTCTTCAACATTTTCTTTTGAGAGTTCATCATTCACAGCTTCAACTTCTTCTTGTTCTCCGTTTTCAGTTAGTTTGCCTGTTTCTTTGTTTTCATTTTCTCCCCCTTCTTCCAGACCATTTTCACAGTTGCTGCACTGGTCCTCCTTACTCTCCTCTGCCTCTTGAGTTAGAGAATGCTCCCTTGTAGACTGTGCTTTTCCCTCACCTTTTGACTTTGAGCGGGCTGTCGAAGGCCGAGATGACTGCTCTTCCTCTTTACTTTTCTCCTCGGCCTCTGTCAGTTCAGTGCCAGTCTCTCCACTATCTGCTGGTCCACCTGATTTGAATTCAGCAGTTTTCTGTGTCGTTAAAGTGCCTTCCCTGGGGCCAGCTGTAATCTCTTCTCCTGAGCCACCAGAACCACTGCTAACATCAACCCCAGAGGAGGACATGGGAGTGAAGTCATAATTTGCAGATTTGGGGGCTTTACACCCAGAGGCTGTCTTTGCCTGCTCACTTGCCTCTTGATCTGAACTTGGACCACTTTTTTCAGCCGTGCCTCCAAGCCACAGGGCTTGAAAAATGTTTAGCAGCTCCATATACCTTGGCTTATTCAAACGTTTTGATTTATCTGATGGATCTTCTGACTCTTCATCAAGGAGTTGGAGACTGGCAAGACAAGTAATCAAGATGTTGGCAGAGTTACTCAGTTTTCTCCCCATAGTGGGGGACACTTCGGGCAAACTGTTTGATCGGTCAAATTTTGTTTCATGTTTTGAACTGAGCAAGGCTTTCATGATCTGGACGGAAGTCTGGACTTCTGTTGGGAGATCTCTTCTGTTGTTATTTTGGCTGGACGTGACTGACTGGTTGCATTCTGCCTGGTCAGCTTTGGCAGCTTCGGACACAACCTCAGAGATTTCTTCCTGATTCACACAATCTTCAGCTTCTTCATTGATAGCAGTGTCTTGTGCTGTCTCCTTTTTCACTTCAACCTCTGCCTCATTTTCAGCCTCCTCCACATTATTTTTCTCAGCTTTTTCATCTTCTGAGATTTCCTCAGTGTTTGTACAGTGTGATACTTCAGTGGTTGCCTCTACACATTCTTCTTCTGCATCACCTTCCATTTCATCTTTCATAAGCAATGTTTCTGAAGGGATTTTACTTAGCCATTCTTGCACGACTTCTTCTGGAGATGTATTTGGTAGAGCAGATGGCATTAAATCACCCCCTTCCTCCTGCATGTCCATGCCTTCTAACTCTTCCTCCACCTTTCTGCTGCAAGAATCATCAATTGCTTGATTCTTCTCATCATTTATTCCAGTTGCAGCTGACTTAGACCCATAGGAAGTTGTTTTGGAGGAATCTACAATTTCTTTCTGCTCTTTTCCTGTGGTCCGCACCGACTCAGACCCCATGCTGCTACGAGATGAATTCTTCAACATGGCTGAACGTATTTTTTTGTTCTTTGGCTTCCCTTTTGGTGGGGCAGGACGATGCATACTACATACTGACAAGGTCTCAGACAATGATGCTCGACTGGAGTTTGACATCTTCACGCCAAGATTTCTAGTTTTTATCGGCTTCGATTTAGAAGACTGGGATATGTTTGATTGTGAATATCGACTATTACTTTCCTCGGATTTCTGTGGCAACAAGCATTTATCTTTTACTTCTGACTTAGAAGAGACTCTTGAAGACACACTTGAAGGCTTTCCATTCCTAATCCCAGCCTCAGCTGAGCGATCACCTTTCGAACATACACTCTCACTCACACTTCCCTGTCTTGAAGAAGACGGCTCTGAATTAATCTTGGAACAACACTCCCCAGGTTTTCCATTAAAGTTTGAAACACTTGAGCAGAGGGATGATGGCTTACTAGTTTCTTCTCTATAGCTTCTCTTCTTTGAGCCTTTTGAGGATTCACTGTAGCCATTGGCAGTACTTTTGGAGCTTTGCTCCTCAACAAAATGTGTAATTGCCTCTGCTTCACTAGTAGATGAAATATTTGTGGGAGAAGACCCTGAGTTATGAGACTTGGGGTCTCCAGTAGATTTTTTCTTGATTTCACATGAGCTTTTGGAGTAATTAGAAGTCCTGCTGCCTGATCTCAGATCAGCTGTGTGCAGGGAACTCTTTTTTTTATTTGGGGTGGATTCAAGTGAAGATATAGACACTTCAGACTGTGCATCCAAATTAATATGGCTGTGTTTGCTCTTTTTGGATCCTCTGGAAGAGCAAGAGGCATTGCACGGAATGGTCTCATCACTGTCGTTTCTTTTGCTGTTCCTGCCACTAGCTCTGGAATGGGAGGTTCCTTGTGTAGAACATCGTTCACCTTCACTGCTCTCATCTCTAATTGATTGGCTAGGCTTTGATTTTGCTGACACTGAGCTGACTTCATTGATTTCATTTTCTTCTTGTTCTGCTTCAGCGTCTTCAGCCTCTTTCTTAGGGCAGGACTCACTGGAGAAGGAGGAGACCACTGCATTATCATCAGAGTGGTCATTCTGCTCACTCTTTTCTCTTGGCGTGGTACAGTTACTAGACTTGCTGTGTACACTGTTGGCAGGAGTAGAAGACCTGGTGTTATCTTCTTGATTTGCTTTCTGAAGGCTTGAGGAGGACATGCTCCTACCAATGCTACTTGTTTCCTCACATATATTCTTCTTGCTCTGTCTGGACTGCACAGATGACCTGGACATGACGCTCCCAACCCTACTGCTTTCAACCTCTTCCACATCCTCCTTTAAACATTTCACAGACGATACTTCATTTTGTGATACTTCGTCTTCATTTTGTGAATTGTTTTTTCTGGCCTCATGGTCTTCGGAGTCATCTTGAGTATCCAGGTTGTCTTCACAGCTTGAACGTGACACTAAACCCAATGAAGAAGGTCTCTGACTATTTCTCGTGCTTGCCCGAGTGTATTCTTGCTGATCTTCTACATTGGAAGCCCCTGTAGACAAATCACTTCGACACCTACATTTTTTAACAGATCTGTACGCCACCCTGCTCTCTATAGTTTCTGAGTAGGATGAGGACTCTTGCACAATGTGCTCAGAGAATTCCTCACTGGTTGTGGTGTTGAGGCTATCCACAGAAGCCATTTTTTTGTGGACTACTCTCCTCCGGGAAGATGTGCTGGAGCATGACGACCGTGTGTGCCAGGTGCTTCGTACACCAGGCTCTTCCCTCTGGGATGTGTGCATGGGGTTTTTCCAAATGTCGTAGTCCTGGTGTTTCTTTCCACAGCTGTGACAATGAGCCTCATCATATTCTGATTCCTCAAGTTTTGACATGTAAGAATCAATATCACAGGGATATAATGAGTCGTCGGCCTCTGAGCTGGCCTCTGGGTTCATTTTCTGTATTGGGTCTACTCCACTGTCCTCCTCTAGACCTGACTCTTCACAAGGCCTCTGGTTCATCAGATTGGACTTTTTGATCTGGGTGGACCACTGCAAAGTCTCATCATTTAGCAAGCGGAAGCGGACTTTCATCTCAACGGACAGGCTACCGTCCTTGTTTACATGTACCCGTTTTTCTATGTCGTCGTTGACCAAAGAATGAACCAAATCCCCAGGTTTTGTGTGTGAGAAGCTGTTTGAGAAAGGTGGGCCATTATCCGGTGAGGCGACGAGACCATTAGGATACGACTTTTCCGATGATAAGGAAAATCTCATTGACCTATTGCTCGATGCTGACCGTGGATGGATAACACTTTTTTTGGCTTTCAGTCCAAAGTCCACTGGAGTTTGAAATAAGTAAAGAGAAAAAAAACAGAGAGAAATATTAACTTGTAGAACAATGACAAAAAATACATAGATCAAATCCCTAAACTACTTAATACTGATTTTATTCCTTTAAAGATAAGCCTACGTCAGTTTACATGATTTGAAAATTTGCCTTTGACTAAGTAATGACCATAAATATTGTTTCAAATGAACAGTCTGTATTAAAATCTTCTATGCCTTAACTTTATTATGTTTTAATATAAACTGAAAAAAATATTTTTTTCCTTTTATTATGTGCACATTGGCAAGAAAACATATATATACAGTTCCTATATTTTATCACTTTGCAAATGTCCCTTTACTTAACTGCGGAAGTTTTCATCCTTCTTATTCAGTTGGGGAAAAATATACGGAGAAGTGACCCTCTTCCTTAGTTAAAAGTCAAGTGTCACACATTTATTGTGCGTCATCCACTTCTACACTCACGTGTCAGGAAAAACACGTGTAGCCATGTCGGCCAGAACAGCACAGAGTCCCTGCAGGGATGTGGCACTATGAACAACTATAATGCTTATTGAAAGATAAAGGACAAATGGAAAAAAGAATTATGAGCCAGTGATAATTGCAAAGAGAAGTAACAGTAGTTAGAGGGAATCAGTGATAGAATTGTAGTCTAAAGCACAACTCTATGGTCCAGTGCAGTGATCTGCATAGATTTATTGAGGTCCTAGACCCTTCATTTCAAGCAGAATCCATTGCTATCACACTATCTTTCAAGATATGCATCTATCTTGTTTCTAATAAATGCGTTTGTTCAAAGTTTACTTTTATATCTCTAGACAACCATGTCTCTGCCTATGAATGTGCAGCTGAATGGAGAGCATTTCAGAAAGGAAGTGTTGGACATGGAGCACACCAGCTAAGATCAATAATATGTGAAACAGCTTCTTTCTAACCATCCTTATGCGTTTGAACTGATGTATCTGCTCAATCTCTCTCAGTGAACAGATACTCAGTTTACTCCTACTGTTTCCTCCATTTTTTTATGTCTTGGGCAGTGAGTGTGGGACATCTCTGTCTTGAAGTTTCTACAGGTAGTTGTCAACACACGAGTGAATCTTTCCTGGCTCCTGGTGTTGACAATGGACACAAACAGGTGCATTTCTGCCTCATTTCATCCTAAGTCGAATCCCTAATATAGGTGAGATTAATTGCCCTCTGGAAATGGGAAGGGCCGCCAAGGGTGGCTGATTTAATCACTTGTGACCTTAGATACCTCATACTGAAGTGCCTAAGTAATATCATCCTGAATAACTCATAACATACTCCTTTGTGAACATGATCACTCCATAAAGACATCTTTTATTTCCAAGTAACTGCAGATAGCTGTTAGTTGCCCAAAGTTGGAAGTGCTCTTCAGACCTTGAAAAATCAGAAGTGGTTTAGAGAAAGTATAACAGAGTCTGAGAAACTGAGTCTCCTGCTGACAAAACCAGGGTGTCCTCTGCTCTGGATACAGGCAAATGCAGAGATGCAGGTGTGATATGACAGACAGATGAGGGGATGGAGGATTCGTGGGAAATCTCAAGGGTTTGGGGCGTCTCAGGGGCAGACACAGGAAAGGAGGGAGTTCTGGAAGGAAAAGGAGACACAGAGATATGAAAGAGGAAGGGAAGTCAGCCAGACGTGGGGAGCATGTAGAAGAAAGACTGGAGGGTGTAGGGAGGAAATCCTAGAAGGAAACCAGAGAAAAAGAAGGGGAGGATGGAAAGGCCTGGGAGGCAGAGAGAGGGAAGTACATTTTCCACACTAAATCTGCACCTTGGGGCAGCACAATAGGTGCCTGTACTCTCCATGTTGTGAGACACAGGCCTGGAGACGACTGTGCAGTACGCCCCAGAGTTTTCCTTACTTTCATTGTTTTCGTTGACATTGTTGCCGTTGGAACGGGGAGCCAGGTCGGGCAGCTTCTCCACCGAGTGTTTCCTCAAGTTCTCCATTGATATAGGTTTAAATGGCTCCCGGCCGACACACACCAGGATGCTGGGGCAGTGAAGCAGAGCCTGCATGCTGTCGATCTAGAAAGAGAAGAGCAAGTGGGCTGCCATGAGTTGGTAGAGCAGAACTAGGTTTTACCTTCAAGCTCCAGAATCAATTGACTTTTACATGTCACCTAAAATAAAAGTTCTGGTGAAATTCAGAGTCTTCTGGAGTCTGCGGGCAGGCTCTGTTGCAGTATTCTTCCATTGAAAGAGAGACTCTGCCATGTTTTAGTCAGATTTCCTAAGATAGGGAAGGAATGGGAGAGCTTGCCTAAGGGAGAAGATATCTCGTTTATTACAAGTTTTGCATTTTCTGGGAAAGATTTAGGCAATGTTGTAGTGAGGAAGAGGGTGGAACTGGCGGATTCTCCAATTTCCCTTACAGAGAATTCTACTCTTTAATTCTTCTAATTCCTGTATGGGACAACCTGTATTACCTGGTAAATGCTACATTCCGGATTGACCATTAGTTCTCTTCCTTCCTCTAATCAGGAAGGGACAAGAATCGTGACTTCCCCCAATATTACCTCAAATATTGTCTCAAATATTATCTCAAGTATTGCTTCAGTGATGGACAACATGGGACATTGTCCCGCAGTGTGGGAAGTGCCTGTGGAGGACTCTGTTCCCCCATGAGAACCCAGGCTTACAAGCTACATCTTCACTTCATGACCTGTGTCTGGATTATACACCAAGTCCTTCACGTCAGCTGCAGCTAGTAACAGAGAGCAGGGCTAGACATTGCAGAACATGACTTTTACCCAAGTATAGTGTTTAACTGGATTCCAAAGGAGCAGCAACCAGTCTTGTCATGAGCACTGGCTAGACAAAGCCTGGACCCCTCTTCCATCTTGCTTCTGCGATCACTTATTTGTAAAATTGGAGTTAGACTCTCAGGTAAACCACTTGTTTGCTTCTAAAAGTATTAGAAGGATCTCTTGCTGTCTGAGAGGGATTTATAATGGCCAACATCTGGCAGCTTTGTGCTGTCAGGGGTCTCCACAACCCAGTTAGGATGTTTCTTCCTCCTAAGACTGCTGCATCATGGAATGATAGACTGGCTTGTGTTGGAAGAAACCTTAAAAATCATCTCGTTCCATACCCGCGACATGGGCAGGGACACCTTCCCCTAGACTAGGTTGCTCAAAGCCCCATCCAGCCTGGCCTTGAACACTTCCAGGGAGGGCGTTTCCACAACTTCTCTGGGCAACCTGTGCCAGTGTCTCACTCTCACAGATAAGAATTTCTTCCTAATATCTAATCTAAATCCACCCTCTTTCTATCTGAAACCATTTGATCCGTATCTTATTGCATCAGGCCCTGCAAAAAAACCTTGTCCTCATCTTCGCTAGAAGCCTTCAAGTACAGAAGGCTGCTATAATTTCTCCCCAGAGCTTTCTCCCCCCAACTCTCGCAGCCTGTCCTCATAGTGGAGGTGCTCCTGCCTCCTGAGCATCTTTGTGGCCTTTTCCAGACTCACTTCAACAGGTCTATGTCATTCCTGTGCTGAGGGCCACAGAGCTGGCAAAGAACTGCAAGTGAGAGCAGAGTAGAAGGTGAGAAGCATCTCTAGAGCATATGGAAACTCACTCGTGAGAAATGACCCTGCAGTGGGCTACCAAGGTGTTAGGCAGCACTGGTGGTGGGCTAAGCACTATCTTGCCTGTGAAATGCTCCCTGACCTCAGTGTGTCACTTAATCATCATCCCTTTGACTAGCAACCGAGTATGGAAGAGAATAGATCTCAGAGGAGCTGTGATGACAGTTCTGCAGTTGTCACACGTGCCTGGCATAACAGTACATGAAGGAAGGACCCCTCTAAATGTTGCTGTAGCAAAGGAATGAGGATGAGGCCCCCTTTGTAATCCAAGTCCTTAGTTTGTGAAATGCCTCTGGGTTTTTGTGAGACAGTTCATATCACCACTTGAGAAGTGCTAAGATAATAACAGTGATGGATCTTGTGCAAATAAGAGGAGGGTGTGTGGAGGGTGAAAGAACAAGAGAGAGACAGGCAGATCCACACTCAAGACCCAATTAAACACTTCTGGTAATTTTTCTTACAGAGAAGTTGGCATCAAATTTTTAGTGGAAATACACCAAAATCTCACCATCTTCCCCTTAGCATTTATTTACTGTTTGCACTATAACAACATTTGGAAGCTGAGGCCCATGCTTTAAAAACTCACAGTATGTGAGGCTCTTCTCTCTTAAATTAAGCACCACATAAAGCAACAAAACTCCCGAATCTGTGTGATGAGCACCTTAAAATACAAACAGAAAATAACCCACAAATCTCAGTCTGTCTATGTCTACTGCTTGTCACTTATCAATAAATCTCCTTTTGGTCCATATAGTTCTAAAGGAAACTCTAGCTCTCCCAAAAAGTTTATAGAAAATCTGTAGTATAATAATTGACAATATTTTGAGTAGGGGTTTGCCACCTGTATAGTTCTTTTCTTTCTTTACTTTCCTGGTCTTTTGTCTTTTGTTCCTTTATGGAGATTTTCACTGTGTCCTCATATAAGTAGAAAAAAGGTGAGGGTAGCAAAGGAGAAAAGGGAAAAAGGGAGAGAAGAAAGAAAAATAGATGTGAAATCCTTTCCAACCTTAATGTAAAACAACCTGACTTTAAAACCCCACTAAGTTTAGCAACTATTCCTATTTGCAAAGGGCATTTTTTTCAGTGAAAGCTATTTTTTGCCCAGGACATTTCCTCACATGGTACTGTGTCTGTATATAGATACTTCAGTCACACTCATCACTGGTGCGTTGCATGTGCAGAAAATAGATGGTGCGAGTGACACAGCTTCAGGAGCTGATGGAGCTGAGCCAGATGAGTTATTGAATTAATGTAGACTGCACAAACCAAATCCTTTCACATGGAATACACTTATGTTATGTGGCTTAAAATAAAGGGTCTGTTATGTAGTATTTCTGGCATCATCACCTCTTTAGCGGTGTTCATACCTACAACATTGCTTTTCTATTTAATATCTTGCAAGATTAATCTCTTTGAATTAATAATTGTAGGCATTCATCTGAATTTGGGAAATCAGCACTTTGTGACACTTCGCTGTTAAAAACAGTTTGGTAGTTGTAAACACAACAAACACGGATGTTTCCAAAGGCTTGAATAAATCATTTTTTTTCTCGCATTGATTTGGTTTAATGCAAGATCCATACTGACAAGGCAGTGGAGCTGGGATAACAGCTCGTCTCAGCACTGAGCTTTCCCATACTGCTGCATGAATCCCATCCTCTCAACAACACGTCACTGCCTGGGCTACGCAGAGGACATCTGTCTTCGTGGTAATCAATATGGCATTTCTTTACTAGTGCTAAATTATCTCTAAACAGTCTGTCCCCTCTCAGGTGTTTAGCAACTTGCAGCTCGCTCAGGGTGTCCCAAGATGAGGTCCATGTTTTTCTTCTCGAATTCGCTTCTTTTGAAGGAATGTATAATAATTATTTGCAATGTGAAGTGATCAGATCCCAAACCTGCAGGCATGCCGGTGACTACTATTGCTCCTGAACACGCTGGGTAAAATATCAGATCCATTTCAACCAGTGGCAGAATTTCCTCTGGCTTTTCTGGAGTCTGCATCCCACTGCTTCCAACTAGCAAACAACACGAAAACCAGAAGTGTCCTTTTGCTATCCTACAAGGGAAATGATCGGGTTCTTCTGCTTGGACATATCAACTACCAGGAAAAGATTTATTATGACTTCAGAAACTGTATTTTCCATGCACTTTCTGCCATTGATTTTCAGGCTGGGGAGAGGAAATAGGCCACCAAGGAGAAAATTGAATAATAGAATCATAGAATCGTAGAATCATAGAATTATAGAATCGTAGAACCATAGACTGGCCTAGGCTGGAAGGGACCTTAGAGATCATCTAATCCAACCTCCCTGTCATGAGCAGGGATGTCTCTCAGCTAGATCAGGATACTCAAGGCTCCGTCCAACCTGGCCTTGAACACCTCCAGGGTGGGGGCAGCCACAACTTCTCTAGACAATTTATTCCAAAGTCTTGCCGCCCTCGTACTGAAGAATTTCTTTTTAAGATCCAATTTAAATCTATTCTCCTTCAACTTAAACCCATTTCCCCTTGTCCTATCACCGGACACTCTTGTAAAAAGTCTCTCCCCAGCCGTCCTGTAGGTTCCCTTCAGGTATTGGA
>NW_009728325.1:59567-66269 GCF_000703405.1 Apaloderma vittatum
AGAGGGGAGGTCGCACAAGAGCAGAGTAAAGGGGGAGAATCACCTCTCTTGCCCTGCTGACCACGCTTCTCTTGATACATCCCAGGATGCGGTTGGCCTGGGATTGCTGCATGAGCGCCCTGCTGGCTCGCGTTGAGCTTTTCATTTATCAACACCCCTAAATCCTTCTCTTCAGGGCTGCTCTCACCCCACTCTGTGCCCAGTTTGTATTTGTGCCTGGGATTGGCCTGACCCAGGTGCAGGACCTTGCATTTTGACTTGTTGGAGCTCACACAGTTTGCACTGGCCCATTTCTCAAGCCTGTCAATGTCCTTTTGGATGGCATCTCTTCCCTCAGGTGAGTCCACGGCACCACACAGCTTGGTGTCACTGGCAAACTTACTGAGGGTGCACTCAATGCCATCATCCATGTCGCTGACAAAGATGTTGAACAGCACTGGACCCAGAACAGACCCCTGAGGAACAATATGTGGACATTGAGCCATTGGCCACAACTCTTTGAGTGCAACCATCCAGCCAGTTCTTTATCCACCAGGTGATCCATCTGTCAAATCCGTGTCTCTGCATTTTAGAGACAAGAATGTCATATCGTTCAAGACATAAAATTTGGCAATAACTCTCTGGCAAAAAGTGCACATGGTAGGTATTCGTATTTCAGAAGCACATAAGCCCTAGAGAGAGAGGTGAAATATTGATCTGATTAAATTACATGAAAATCATCTGATGTTTAACTGCTGTTCAGGATAGGTAAGAGGTGGGAATGATCTTGCAGAAAGGATGATGTGAATTCCTGCATATAGGATGTTGTTCAAGGCTGTGATGTGCTTCCTCAAGCATGATCCCAGCCTTACTCGGGAGTTATCTAACTCTAAAGTGGTTTGTTCTGGGTCCCAGGCTTTTATATGCAATGTTTTCATAAACAACTATAAAGGAACATATTATCATCATCTCTCTCTCATCATCTAAGTTGTGAATAACAAGGAATAATCACCCTTCTGTAAATGCTGAACACAAAGAGTGGTGAGACCCTGGCACAGGTTGCCCAGAGAGGGGGTGGAAGCCCCATCCCTGGGAGTTCTTAAGGCCAGGCTGGATGGGGCTCTGGGCAGCCAGATCTAGTGGGGGATGTCTCTGCCCATGGAACTAGATGATCTTTAAGGTCCCTTCCAACCCTGACAATTCTATAATTCTATGATTCTATGATTAAGATGATAGCTAGACTTTGCTTCAGATTTTGGATACTTAAAATTTAGGGCTGTAGGGCTGAGCTAATCAACCAAGGCTGTATAGTCCATGCAGAAAGGGTGATTCCTGTACCCTGCATTGGACATCTATTTTACTGTGAGACAAATCACCCTCTGGAGTGACCTCTTTCTCCCCAGGTATTAAGAGGAATGATTGGGAGAGATGTGGACATCTAAGTTAAGGCATATTACCTCCAGCCAACATGACCACTCAACAGTTGTCAGGAAGCATCATCTGAGGCAAATATTGAACATTCTTCCAGAGTCCAAGGCCTGTGCTCTTTCTTGAAGGCCATATTATTTTAATGATCTCCTGCTGTTAATTGCTATTTTAGGAATTCAACATGATAAACTTCAGCTGCATAGTATCAAATGTGGCATATGAGTAAATTCAGTAATAGAATTTGCCAGGACAAACTTTATAGGTCTGTCCTGAAGCAAGAAGATTAACATCACAGTAAATATTAAGTTATTTTAAAGAATCCTTTGCATTTCTTGTAGTTGGTGAAAAACAAGGACTTTAGAGACCATTGCTGTCTGATCTTTACTGCATTGGATTATTTTTTTTTATTTGTTTATACAGAAAATGTCATTTTAATATAAGAAAACAATTTTTTCACTGTGAGGGTGGCTAAACACTGGAACAGGCTACCCAGATATGTTGTGGATTCTCTATCCATAGAGATGTTCAAAACCCAGCTGGAGAGTTGAACAATGTGCTTTATTTGATTATGCTTTGAACGGTGGGAGTTGGATGACATGATCTCCAGAGGTCCAACCTCAGGGACGATGTGATTCAGTGATTTATTGTAGGAGAGGTGGTTTTTATACAGACAATAACCTGAGGAGAAGTTTAGTGGAGCTGAAAGGGTAGAACCTAGATGTTCTTATCTGCCTTAGTTGTCACAATCAGTGGAGAAAAATAGGTGCCGCTAGGGTGGGATGTGTTTAATTTTAAAGCCTCAAGAAAGCCTTAGGTATTTTGTGCTTTCTTTTAAGATGTGGGGGAGATCAGAAGATATCCTAGTGAAAAAAAAATAAAATCATGGTTACTAGTTGGTCAGCAGAGATTTTTTCCGACATTGAAGTTTTCCTTGTTCAGAGATGACATTTATCTCTTCCGAGCAGCAGCCTGTAAGGAAATCCTTCTGGTAAACAGATTTCCCACTTCCTTAAGGCTGCTACAGCAAGATTCTTGATACCCACACCAGGATATTGTATTGTAAGAAAAAGTATTACATCCTAGCCCGATTTAGCTATAAAACAGCAAAGGCAACTGATCATGAATACTTAGTATCTGGTGATCACCTGAAGGAGTTGTGATGGAGAAGAGAATGCCCTGCTTCTCCATTAACTCATCACACCTGATTGTAAGTCAGCTTTTACAACCTAGCACGCTGGCAGAGAGCCATCAACAGTTCTGGGGGGACAAGTCATTTTACCCCTGGAAAGCCACCTGATATAGGTGGTACCTCCCCCATTGGACATGCCTGCCTCTTTCACTGACTAAGGAGAAGTTCAATCATCTCAATGTAGTTGTCCAAATGTGGATACCTAGAACAATTTGAGATGTTCTAGAGTATCATAGGCTGGTCTTGATGAACTCAGAGGTCTTTTCCAGACTCAGTAATTCTGTGATTCTGTGATCTAATATGTGCCTGAGGATGGCAGATGGGATAGAAGAAAAATATGAGACCTGTGCCTCCCCAGACTACCACCTGAAAACTAAGGAGTAAACACCTAGAGTATTCATATAGGGGCAGATGATGAAGTGTCTTTATTTGCAAGCTGACTCCCAAAACCTGGCAACCTCTAGGGTATTTTTATGTGTGAAAAGTGATTAATCAGGAATAAAATGGAAGAAAATGAATAATTTATTATAAAGGTCTCTGACAGGTTAAGAAAGAGTCCCTCCGGATTACTCAGGTCCCATCCAAGACCTCTTCTGAGTTCCCTTAGTGTAACTACTCTGTCATAGGAGCTCATGAGGAGCTTTGCTCAGTTAAGGCACTTGATGTTCACAGATAAAAGTCCACTAAGCAAAACTCACAGTGAACATGCTCTGGTAGCTTGCCCTCAGTGGGCTGACATAGGCTTTCATTAAACTTTCATTGCATAATCCCTGAAAATGAAGTTAAGTTTCTCAATCTTACTGTAAAACCAGATACAAATCCCAATGGAGATAAACTTGCTGACCTCTACAGAGTCTGGACCAAGAACAAAGAAGACTATGGAGGCTGTGAGTGAAGTTCTGGACCAGAAAGCAGAAAACTTATTGCCAGTACTTTTTTCTGTTAAAGCATTTATTTTGTTCAAATCAATCAACTTCCGGCCCACAAACTGCTGCGGTGTCTTAAAGATCAGATGCTGCCATGTGAAAAACAAGGCATTTTGCTGTGTGTTAAACTGATAGGTACAGACTCTTCCAAGAAAACGTCAGCTATGTCTTCTTCATGTTTCATTGGAGTCTTTGTCTTTCTGACAACAAAATTATGGTTTTTCAAACCGGTAGAACTTCCGTATGCTTGCATACTTCATTATCTCCTACGATAGGAACTGTCTGTCACAGTGGGATGTGTCATATATGGATTCGTTCAAAAAAGCTGGATGTTCCTTCCAATAGAACTCTGTTACAGTGGGATGTGTCATATATGGATTCATTCAAAAAAGCTGGATGTTCCTTCCAATAGAAATGTTTCATAGACATTACTGTCAGCCCCACTTGGAGGGGCCACCATGCATGAGGTGGAAGTGAAAGGACATCCTGTCTTCTGAACTTCTGTGTCTCTTTTTTAATCTGGGTGCTATCCATTGGAGGATGGATTATCTCCATGAATGTCACTGTCCAGTACCTACCAAAAGGAGCTGTGATCTCAGCAAGGACCTCTAGGTGCTACTGTAACACAATTAATAATAAAACATCATCAATACCTATAAAGAAGAAAGACAGATATCTCTCAAACGAGGAATCTATTGCTTGCCGTGGAGAACATGCTATCTTCTGGCTGTTCCCAGAGAAGAAAGAATCTTCGTAAACCTTGCTCGCCTCAGAAGCTGCACAGTCATACCAGTTTCTGATAGAAGTAAAATATGGGAGATACTTTTTTGTTTTTTCTCTGATGGCTACCGGCCAACCAAAGACATCTGAGAGCTTGAGAGAGAAAGACAGAATGGGGAAATAATGAAAGGCATGGTTGAGATCACCTAATCCACCTTCCAAAGAAGTGCAGAGATGCAAGGGAGAAACAAGAAAAGCTTGTAAGAGACATGTTGAAGAGAAGGCTAACGGGCTGAGTTCCTCACCTATCAGGCTGACTCATTGCCTCATTTCCTTGTGCTCATTCATCTGTTCCCTTTTTTCCTCCATTCAGGTTTACAGCTCTTTGTTATGCCGAAAGCCCGTTTGTTTTGTAGTTGTACTACATTCAGGCCAAGGGGATTCAGGCTCTGAACTGCCTTATCCATAGTAATTTTTGTATTTTGTTCATGCCAAGAACCCATTTGCCCTTCCCTCCCCTAGGTTTTGCACTGACGGGATTACAGAGTGGTTCTTCTGGGGAGTGGTGTTTTAAAGCTATGCTAATCTGTTGGTCAGAAGGTGAATCATGGGGTGTTGCCACTCCATGCCCACATACATATTAGCAAATTAGCAGAAGAAAAGAAGGAGGAAGGTATAGGAAAGCGCATTACTTGACCTCACTTTCTCTAACATCAGCATGGGCAACCTCCTCCACACCCAAACACAGTGGAACACCCCTTTTCCAATCTGCAGAAAGGCTGGTGGACATGGCATGGGTGTGTGTTTGACAAGCAGCCAGAAGACTTTTCCCATCTCATCAGAAGGAACACAGAACAAGAGCTAATACTGAAATTAAAGTAGGAAACTATTGCATAGAAATGGATATAATCCTCTGCAGATTGTAGCACCCAAATTGTTAGTTCAGATGAGAGTATGCAGCATCCCTTCCATCTCCCATGGCAAATCAAAATACACATGGTCCCTTATACATCAAATCAAACATCAGGTCCCAAAATACACATGCAGGAAGCAGGACATATGCCAGTCCTAGGCTGCTGCAACAGCAGATAATCGGCTAAATGTGAATTGCATGCCTCTGTCTTTATTTGATGTCTGTATCGTGGGAATATGGGCCAGTCCATTACTTCAGAAGCTGAACAGCAGCAAAATAAGGGGATTTGTCATATCAACACTTCCAAAATCAGCATCTTCTAGAAATTTTCAGACTCATGTCTAGTTTTCTGTTTTGACCACTGTGTAAAACTGCATGAAAAATGATAGCTTTGAGAGTTGTGATCTGGAAATCAGGCCATGAAGGACTCAAACAGCCAAGTAAAATATGTGAAAGATAGAGGAATAATGCAATGTCCTGCTTTCTCAGTCAACCACAGGCAAAGACCATGTTCAGCTTTTGCACTGCGGGCAGATTTTCCTGGAGTACTCACAGATAACTTTTCCCTGTGTGTGACACTGTGTATACGCATAAAGAAAATGTTTTGAGCTTGACTCTAGGAAGAGTCTAGAAGAACATGACTTTAGCAGCCTGGGAGAGGGAGAAACACCACAAGCAGAATTTCAGTGGCCATTGGAAACCGTAGAAGTAGCAGTAGAAAAGAAACACCACATAGAAAAAAGGAGAAGGAAGAAGAAAGACTGGGGGGGAAAAAGGTATAAAGAATGCAGAAAAGTTTTTGAGAAACAGGTGAAGAGGACAAAAAAGGGAAGAAGATTGTTTTAAAGCCTGGTTCCATTTGGAAGACAGGCTGCTAGGATCATATGAGGGGTGCCATGGTTACTGCCTCTGTGGAGGATGAGCTGATTCCTGATGAAGTTTATGGAAGGCTTCCTGAGGACTTCCTTGACTGGGATGAGGAGGTCGCCACATCATACTGACTTCACCTGCAGTCTTTTGATGGCCTTTTCCCTCAAAATGAGGTCAAAATGTCAGCTCAAAATGAGGTCTGAGACTGTCCTAGTTGTGAACCAGCCAGAGAAATGGAAAATTGATGCTATGGGTGCAAATTTCAACGTGGAAGAGAGGAAGGCATTTCTTGGAAAGTTCTTGCTGTAAGTATTTTCTGCCTTCTGACATGTTGCAATTCCTCCTTGAAATCAGAGCCCACCACTTGCTCCTTGGGCACCGTGTTCATGAAATCTGGTCCATCCAACATCAGCATTTGAAAATCGTGAGTCAGATTAATACTCACCCCACCCCAAGCACCTGCCCTTGTCCTTTCTGGGGGCAGGATTAGCTTAAAAACTGACGAGTCTTGAAAAATGCTAAGCATTTGGTTCTTGTGATTAGCATTGTGGTGACTGAATTAGTGGGAAGGACACAGTTCATGAGTTCAAGCTTTTCCCCATGACCAGAAATTATCAAAATTTAGGGGAATATCTACATCACGGATGAAAATTTCCTCCAACTGGAAGCAGTGGAGG
>NW_009728325.1:66281-74567 GCF_000703405.1 Apaloderma vittatum
ACAACAAGAACATGCTCCAACTAGCTGTAGGATTTGGGACTGAGTATATAAATGTTACTGCTTCTACATCCAGCTCATGAATCCATATGCAATTGCTCCAAGGTCTTACCATCCCAGGTGTCTCTTAGAGGAAATATTTGTGTACTTCACTGAGCACTATGGACACAATCTATGGACTCCAGAAGCTCAGGGCATAAAGAAAAACCCATTTTCTTGTTATTAAGTCCAGGGTTCCAGTCCCCTTTTGCCAAGTCCGTTGTACGAATGTGAAAGCTGAGAAGTTGTTTACTTCTACACAGCAGAAGCAGCTCCCCTGATGTTAACTGAATTGATTTCAGAAAAGATGTTAGCAGAAAGAGAACCAGACCTTGCTTAGAGTTGCAGCGCAGGCCTTTGAATTCTCTGTTCAGAGCTCAAAAGGAAGAAGCAAACTAATGAAAATGCAAAACATCGTCTCTTTTCCTCTCCCATTATTGGTACAAACACCAAAATCTGCATTTGGAAAACCATATTTCGCTATGAAAAACAGCTTTTCTTGCAAAATTTCTTTGCAGAAACAGTGATTTCTGCTTAAAATACTTAAAGAAAATTCACAGTTTTTCCAGGAGAGGGTAGAATTCTGCTATTCTTTATACTCCAGCTAAATGAATAAACAGAAACATCATATTCACAAATATTACTGCATATACTCAATAATATGATTGGAAATGTCTTTGGCCTGGATTAAATTCAAAAGAATTAGAAAGTAATTACCCTTTGCTACATTATTATTGAAAGAACAAAATCTCCTCAGGCTAAGGGGATCATTTGCGTTTTGTATATGTTAGATAAGAAAGTATTAGATTTGGTATATGTTAGATAAGAAAGTGGCTAGCACACGGGGTCCATTTAACTACATCGTGTAAGGCACAGGGCCAAATGATTTCAGGGCATCTCAAAGGTTCATAAAACACACCTGGAAATGAGTCTTCTCATGGATCAAGTTCATGGAAAGTTTTGCTGAGGTTTACAGATCGCTTGTGTAAATCTCACTGGAGTCATTGTGGTTTTGGCACGAAATCAGAGAATATTGAACCTGAAACCTGTGGTTTGCTTTTAGGCTCTGAGTCACCCACATGGTGGGTGGAAAGTGGTACAGCTCGCTTGATAACAACGGTTCGCACCAGAAGAGGGGCTGAAGTTGGTTGCAATTACTCATACCTGAGCACAGCACGAAACCAAGTGTCACAGTGAATATGTCAACATGGAACCAGAAAATTAACTATCCCAAGGAGGAAAATTATTATCTTTCTTCCCTTCTTGTTTATATATACCGTACGTTTTAAACCAGCTTATTTACCTCCATGTATCCCATTTCCCTCTTACACTTCCATCAGGGCCTTGATGACACCTGTCACCAAGACAGATGAGCTTGGTAGACAGCCCAAACAGGAGTGGCCCAGAGGATGCCTGCAGGCAGTCAACAGATGTCCTAGAAATGGCCACATGGATGTGTAAACCTGAGTCAGGAAGTACGTCAGACAAGCCTGTTTCCTGGCCTTGCGCAATAAGGTCACCGTAAATGCAATCATCGCTATCAAAAATGATTTAGTAATAATAGTTAGGCAAATATCTTAACCAATAACAGCTAAAAACAAAAGTTCTGTCTTTACTGTTAAATTAAACAATTCTGGATCCAGGACACTGGAACAGAATTGCCTCTACTGTTAAATTCTTAGAATGGTCTTTAGTGCATTTAAAGCCTAAATCTACTGATGTTGTCCCAGTCAAGTCCTGGGCAGATCTAGGAGTTAGCACACACCAGGTACTTTTCCTAAGAAGCAGCTTGAATGTGGCTGGTCAGTTTTAGAGACTGTGTGAATTAGACTGTATTTTGGAGGCTGCATAGTGTGAGTAAGTACAGAAAGAGCCATTTGGTGTCAGGGGCAGAGTATGTGCCCTGATACTATTCTATCTACTTCTGGCTGAGGAAGATTTTAGCCTACAGGTTGCTGGAGACTGGGAAGGTGCACTGGGGGAAGAACCACTTCATATGGACCTTTCTGTCTTTCTCCAAGACTGTTACAACTGGCCACCATCAAAGATGGCATGATTTGCCCCAGAATGGTTAGTCTTGGCACAGTATCAAGTGTGTGTGGTTCCAAACTCTACACAAACACAGAAGGAAAATGAAGGCCTTTACCCCAAGGAGTTTCTAATAACTAATCCTTTGCAGTCTCTGGCAGTGGTGCCTGAGGAAGCATTTCTTAACTCATGATTGCTCCCCTGATTAGCTCACACAGTAATTCTCTGATCCCTCAAGGAAATTTGATTGCATACAGAGCTCATTCGGTGATGTTCTCACTTGTAGAGTCTAAAGCAAAAGAGGTTTTTTGGTCACCTATTCTGCCTTTCTGCATAACAGACTGGATCAGATTCACTCATTAAATATAACAACTTATGGTCAGCCTTGAGTGCTCCTAAGCAAAGAGACATCTAAGCTTTGGCCTGTCTCCAACAAACATAAAACTAGCCACATCCCTTGGAAAAATATTCTGATGGTTGATAAATCCCATTTGAGAAGCTTGTGGTAATTGCCACCAGCAGCTGTAAACTATGTAGACTATTTGCCGTAACACAATGTGGTTTCAAACACCGTACTAGTTTTGAATTTTAAAGAAGAGTTTATTTGTGTTTTAGTTTAAGATAGTCAGTAAAAAGAAGGCCTAGTGACTCAAGATTAAGTGTAAAAATCAGGACCTCTGTGACTAGGTACATAGTCATGTTGCTGGGTTCCTGTGACTTAAGTCTTAATGAGTGTTCAGCTGGTGGACCTTGGATAATTGCCATTTGTAAGGGAAATCCTCTGTTGCCGTGCAGTTGTCACATAATCCTACACGTCATTTCTTATAGCTTATTTGTCTGTGAGGATTTCTAGCCTTTCCGTGATCTCCCTTTGACTCTTTGTCCCCAGAGGCACTCTTCCCTCACCAGAGATAGGCTGTGAACATCTATCTGCACATGGAATCATAGAATCATAGAATCAAATCATCATGGAATCATAGCTTTGCTCAGGTTGGAAAAGACCTGGGAACCATATCTACATATCTTCTAAATACCTCCAGAGATTGTGACTCTACCACTGCTCTGGGCAGCCTGTGCCAGGTCTTGACAATCCTTCGGGGGAAGAAATTTTTCCCAATATCCAATTTAAAATTTCCCGGGAGCAACTTGAGACCATTTCCTCTTGTCCTATTATTAGGAACTTGAGAGAAGAGACTCACCCCACCTCACTCTAGCCTCATGTCAGGGAGCTGCAGAGAGCAAGGAGGTCTCCCCTCAGCCTCCTCTGCTCCAGCTGAACAGCCCCAGGGCCCTCAGCCGCTCCTCAGCACACTTGGGCTACAGACCCTGCCCCAGCTCCGCTGCCCTTCTCTGAACACGCTCCAACCTCTGAACACACTTCAACCTCTCAAGGTCCTTCTTGTTGAGAGGGACCCAAAACTGAATCCAGGGCTCGAGGGGCCAAGTCCAGGGGGCCAAACCCTGCCCTGGCTCTGCTGGCCACACCAGTGCTGACCCAGACCAGGATGCCGTTGGCTTTCTTGACCACCTGAGCACACTTCATGTAAGCGCATTCTCATATGGTTTAGACCACGGAGAAAGAAAGGTAACTAAGTTCTGTAAGAACTTCCCAGAAGAGAGATTAGACTTTCCCATGGAGAAGAAAACCTACGCCTTTTTTATTGAGATGTGTGCTCTTAATAGCACACATGGATCTTTTATAGTGTAGAACTGGTGTCCCTAGTACAAACTAGGGAGGTTGCAATTTTCAACTATTTCATGATCTGAGTGATCTTAAGATGTAGAGTCTAATGTCTTACATTTGCTAGTATTTAAAAATCTGTAGGATTTTAAAATAAATGTATGAAAACTTAGGTTAGATTTAGGCGACTCGTCTGAGTCGATCTTCCAATCTTCTATAGTCAATAAAGAGAGGACAACAGGCAAGATGATCATCCATCCAAAGTACCTAATAAGCTGATCATATTTAAATGAATTAAGTCCAGGCCTGTCTATCTTTTAGTGTAGAAATTTCTACAAACAAAGCTTCACTGGCAAGTTAATGACATGTCAACGTTAACCTAAATTACAGACTTCTCTATTTGGGCACTATTTCCAGTTAATCACCTGGAAAGCAGTAACTAGTGGCTTGACCTGAAAAGAACCTTATGATTTACATTTTTTTCTTGCTGAAATTTAACTGATGTTTCTAGGGTAAAAATCAGATTAGATTTCTCTCCATAGTCATCAAACTACTGACAATAAAAATCATGGTTGGTTTGGGAAGAGGGGCTCTTGGCCCTGCTGAAATCAGTATCTAAATACTTAAACACAAACTCACTTCAGTGGGACTAGCTCTTCATGACTGGAAGGCAGTTTGTTTGATGCTCAAGAATAGAAATATTGTTTGCACCCCATTCAAGGCTTCAGGAGTTAAAATGAAAATTCAAATATGTAAATACTAACAGTATAACTCTGGATTTATGCTAACATTGGAATTGGGATTGTTCTGTTACTGTTTCTATTGACTTGAGTTTTGCACAATTATAAGCTAGGTCTGAATTCATATCACTGGAAGATTCTGGCCCAAGAGCAATGAAATCCCCATAATCAGCACCGCAAAAAAACCGACCAGTGAACATACTGATCTTTCCTAGAAAGTTCAGGAACTGCAATTTTGAAAACGTGAGAGGTAAGTAAGGAGCCAAATGGGAGCAAGAAAAGAGAAAATAACAGCAAAACAAGCATGGTCACAAAAACAAGAGCTCTACTGGCCTCCAATGGCTCTTAGTGCTACACCACCACGTTTGGCCTCACAATGAACTTCACCTCTATTAGGATTCTGGATAGATACCTATGACTTTTGTTCCATGAAAAGGAAAAAGAGGTAAAATATTCAATTTATTGATTTCATGAAACCATTAACATTTCTTTCTCTTCAGAGAAAACCTTATGCTAAAGCCAATTCGAAAAAAAAAAAAGAGAGACAACATAAGGACTATAAAAATAAATTATACAATCTGTGTCTGGAGAGTAAAACATACTGATGTGCAAAATCAGTGAGATTTGCAATCCAAAAAGTGTATTTTGCTGTGAGTTATGATTGAATTAAACTTGGAAGTTTACTGGGAAGATTTGTGGACTGTGTGGACTACAAAAGGAAGGAATCACTTTTCTCTGCTTTTTTTCAAATCAATACTATGTGAAAGGAACACAAACCAACAAGCCTGTTCTATGTGTATCTAAGTCTGTACTCGCATAAAGACAGGAAACCAAAGACTTGTAAATTTGAGGTTTTCTGGATTTACCTAACAAAATGGTAAAGATATTAAAACACAGCTGCTAGGACAGTATAGCCTGATCATATATTGTGTTGCAGACGTGATTGGAGTTTTGATCTGGAGTTATACTAGTGGAAGAAAACAAAAGGAGATTGAAGGGCCAGCACTCTTGGGTCTATGAATAGCGCTTTCAATGATGGAAGAGATTGATTCACCTGCAGGAGAAGAGTTTTCCTTTCTTACGTTCAGTATTCCAGAGAGCCAGATAAAAATAGCAGCAAAAGAAACGTTGTGAACCTGCTGTTAAATGCTGTGTATTGTGTTATTCTAAGCCAGACAAACACAGAGTCAATCAATAAATAATCCAAATGTATTGCTTAGGAATGAATCGTACTGCTGTTCAGCTAATCTGCCAAGTCATGAGAACGCACATCAAAAGTTATCATTCCCTTCAGTTCTAGGCCTCTTTCCCAGAAATAATGGCCTCTGTCTTAAGTCTTGCCAAAAAAATTTTACGTGGACATGTGATGAAAAGTTTATAAAATTATGGAAAGAGATTTTGAATTATTAGTCAAAGAGAATAATATGAGAAAAAAGAAAATAACCAAGAAATATGGACCATCCAGATATCATTGAATAGTCATGGAAGAATGGAGCCTTGTTTTCGTTGTCTCTAAAAGAAAATCATAGAATCATAGAATGGCCTAGGCTGGAAGGGACCTCAGAGATCATTTAATCCAACCTCCCTGTCATGGGCAGGGACGCCTCTCAACTAGATCAGGCAACACATGGGGACCGAACGGGGATCGAACCCGCGATCTTGGTGTTATCAGCACCACGCTCTAACCAAGTGAGCTAACTGGCCCCCAAAATGCAAATGTAACTATAAAGGCAAGGTGTACAGTCAAAATCAATCTTTAGGACCAGTTGCGGGAGGTTATTTCAGGAAATTCCCCAAATTGTGCAAAAAATTGATAATTTTCATCACTCAAAGAAACCATTAGTATCTGGTGAAAACTTTGTGTATGGGGAAGAAAGGTCTTAAAGATGAGGTACGGCAAGAAAACTTAGAAGAGTAGAAATGGTCTAGATAATCCTCAGGACAGGAAAAGATTGGAAAATTCAAGACTCAGTGACTTTTATTTGTGGATTTGAAGGGTTTGCACTCAAGGCTAGAGTAACAGCTCCTGGAAGTCCTAAGAAGAATGATCATTGAATGAGCAGTTACAAACTGCTAAAAAGCAAGAATTAAGAATAGACAAAAAATCACTTCCCTAGAAAAGTAATCACATATTTCCTAGCTATGTGTAAGCTGATAACAGTGGTCAAGTTGGACCCATAGCCACCTGTCACTGATATTCTACACAAGAATAAAAGGAATGCAAATTAAATTAAGAAGATATAGAAGATGAACTACCTATTGACAAGGTGGTAATGAAAATTTTCTTATGCAAAAAAAGGATCCCAAGGGACTGTGGGGAGATTAAGTGATGTTTTTTGATCCACACCCGCATTTCTGCAGATGGGAAACACAGAGGAAAAAAAACCAGGGAGGGATGGTATCTATGGGACTCCTGGGATTTATTGTGAAAATATCCTTAACACTACGTAGAGAATAATCTTAAACTCTGCACCAAGAGATGATCTACCTGCAACAGAAACCTTCAGTATCTTTTCAAGTGATGCTCATGTGGACTTTCGGCTGAATAATTTCCAAAAAGAGAGGCTGACCTTGGAGTGGAGATGCAAGACAAGTGACAAAGCTGTTGACATGTCTCCTGAAGAGACATACACAGCTTGTCACTTTAATTGTCAGCAGAGATATTAGCATGTAAAACTTAGTAGATGCCATCAGCTTCAAATACTCCACAGTGACCTCTTCTAGCCAGTTAGTACTCATGTCATCTATCCCTGTCTTTCCATGTCTTGGTACATTGGGATGAGATCTGACTCTGGGAGAATAAAGACCTCTAGACAGGAAGGCCAGTACTGCAGAACTGAAAATATAAAAGATAACTGCAAGTCTTCAGATGGAAAGAAAAATGGAGGTTGAATAGTAATGAAGATACTGTGTTTGCAGAGTACGTATTTAGCATATGTCCCAGCTAGTATATTGGTGTTTATAGTGACTAGAAGGAAAAATAATGAAGATATCATGTTTACAGAGTATGTATTTAGCATATGTCCCAGCTAATATATTGGTGTTTATAGTGACTAGAAGGAAAATTGTTGGAAACTTAAATTTAAGAATTGCAAGGAGAACATAAAAACTTCACTAAGAAGCAGAATGCAAAACCTTTCTTTAGAGAAATGAGTCAAAGTTCTCAAAAATCAAAGAAATTAAGAGGGCTGGAAACTTATTTAAGAATTGCAAGGAGAACATCAAAATTTCACTAAGAAGCAGAATGCAAAACTTTTCTTTAGAGAAATGAGTGAAAGTTCTCAAAAATCAAAGAAATTAAGAGGAAGTCACTACGAGGAGAGGAGAGGAGAGGAGCGCTCATGCTCTAACACTTCTTAATTTAGTGGTGCAGTTTTATCTAGAGTACACAACAAACTTCATCTTGCAAATAGATTAGCTGGAACTGAAAAAAACAGAACCTAACTGATTCTGAAGGCCTCTAGACATCCATCTTTGGCCAGCTCCAAGTTCAATGGACTGTCAGCTTAGGCTCAACAGCTATATGGGAGCTTAGCCACTTGTCTTACTTACAGAAATATTTAGTCACTGACATGCAGGTAGTTGAATCTCAAATGATTCCACCTTCAAATATCCACTATCATTTAGACATTTACTTGGAAAGTAGAATCATAGAATCATTTAAGTTGGAAAAGACCTTTAAGGTTATCAGGTCCAATAATTAACCTCACAATGCCAGGTGTACCACTAAACCATGTCCCCGAGCACCGCATCAATACAGCTTTCAAACATCTCCAGAGATGATGACTCCATTATTTCCCC
>NW_009728325.1:74615-106513 GCF_000703405.1 Apaloderma vittatum
CTGGTCTAAACCTCCCCAGCCATAAGTTGAGGCCATTTCCGCTTGTCCTATCACTCACCACTAGGGAGAACAGATCAATCCCACCTTGCTACAATGTTGTGTCAGTGAGTTCTAGGGAGGAAGAAGGTCTCCCCTCAGCCTCCTCTTCTCCAGGCTGAACAACCTCAGGTCCCTCAGCCACTCCCTGTGGAGTGTGTATGTGCCACACACTTGTTCTTCAAATCCTTTACCAACTTCTTTGCTCTTCTTTGGACATACAAAAGGACAAGGAAGGACTTTTTCCTTGGATCCTCAAGCTGAGAACAGGAAGCTCTTTCCAGAGTGGTGGCCATAGCAGAAAACATATATTACCTCCACCAGGAAAGACAATTATCCTCTCCGTCTCTCCTTCATAGCTGCATACTCCTGTCTCTGTGCCAGGTCAGAATGATTTGGCTTAAAAATATTCCTCTTACTTTTTTTTTTTTTTTTTAATAGGTCATTTGGACCCAAGTCGTTTCAGTCATCTTGTTCAGAAAGCGACACCGCAAATGGTTGTGTCACTACTGCTGACGAGCTGGCACAGAGCACCATAAAGATGGAAAAAGCAGGAAGGAGCAAGGTAACAGCTCAATTCAGCCGCACTGCCTGAGACAAGTCATGCTAACACATGAGACCTCTTCAGAAGAAATTGAAGTACTGGTTAGACTACATTACAAGGAGATAGAGAAGAAATATGGAGAATTCCAGGTTTATCAGGAAATTCCTTTGGGAACAGAAGAACAAAAATGTTGTCATGCCCCAAATTTATCGTAAGAGTCCACCCCAGTTGTCACAGTTCACCAAATCATCAATACAAATGTGTGCCTCATGCTCTAATTAGTGATGCATTTATTAGTTATGTCTTCATAATGCCGAGTATGAACATCATGAGTGTGACCCTGTTCTGTTAGGTACTGTGCAACTCCAAGATGCTACCTAAGGGATGCCTTATTCTGCTGAATTCCTGGTTGTTAAGTACAGAAAAGTTAAGTCTCTGCTGGAACATGCTACTCGGGAGAGGACGAGAAGTAGAAGTTTATTCAACACCAAGCTGAGAAATATTGAGCTTCTGGACTTCTGACAGAAGTTGCTTCCCACTGACCCAAACCAATATATGATATATGAAATTCTTGAATGGCTGAACAAGATCCTTCTACATCACCCCTTCATGTAATTAATGGGGAAGTAACTAATGAGACACTAACTACACAGGTCCAAAGGATTAAGGTAGTGTGGGTAAACTATTTTCTCTATGAGGTAAAGCATTTGCATCTCAGGTAGTGCAAACGTTGATGTGGTAACACCTGTTAGAATAACAGATCAGCACCGGGTATCAGAGATACTTGCCTTCTTCCCGTCAGCAGTGTAGAGCTTCTTCACTGGGAATTGCAGGATCTCTGAAATCTCATCCAGGAGAGTTTTAAAACTCCTGGCATTTCTGCGGTTCAAGATAATCGAGCGCCGAAACCCACTTTCTCCATTCTTAACTAGAGTGATTTTCTTGGGTATTCTGGGGCCATGGTGAGTGAAAGGTGTGGAGTAATCTTCAAGCTTGCCTTCCTGAGCTGCTCTTCTCAAGGTACTGGAGGGACGACCACTTCGTGGAGGACCTGGCCTGTGTCCCCCAGAAGCAATGTTAATGGGCTTGACATATTTTTTGTCGGAGCAAAGGTACCATCCTCCGTCCTCCAGTTGGTCCAGCTCATTGATGCAATGGATTCCTCGTGGGGTGGTGATGGTCCGTACCCCAAATGGCAGTGGGACCCGATGAGAAAGGTCATCCATGAGCGCATTGAAGCTCTTGAAGCTTCGCTGGTTGATGGCCATCTTGACTCCTGCAAACTGAGGATCTCCACTCTTGAAGAAGGTTATTTTTTTGGCTGGAGGTACCCTGGTGAGAGCGTTCGTCCGAGCCACGGAAGGAAGGGGCTGCTCATAGTTGTAGGAGCTGGTGGTTGACACGTAGTCAGCAGGCACCTGAGTCATCCTTCTTGCTTAAAGGTAACTACAAAAGAAGAAAAATCACAGTAGGGTTTGTCTGAGCCATGCAGAATCAGTTCCTGACTTGTATAGAAGCAAAGTTTGTTTTCCTGACAACAGTTTTACCACCTATACATGATCAAGAGTAGACCTGGAATTATGAATTCACTGGGTCAGGTAGATATAAGGAAACACATCAGAAAAAGTAGCCATAACCCTGCTCCTCACAGTTAAACCATCCTTGTTCTGTGGATGTCAATGAGAGTTCAGTCAGTGTTAGTCACCCCTGAGGCACAAGAATCATGAGTCAGACCCTAAGCAAAACCCACAAAAACTGGTATTTGTGTATTGTTGTCCTTTTGAGTTTTGTGTCTTCCTTACTTATATTTTTGAGGTTTTCTCTGAAACTATCAGAGCCAGTGATTACTTCAGTTTTATTTTCACAAGCAGAGTGCTGAATTCTTCATGTAACCCTTTAAGACCATGAACAAGCACATAATAAACAACAAAACAAAACTGGATTTGTTCATGTAGTGACTGCATACTGCACACCCGGCCAGCCTTGGGTACTCCGAGGGGCAGAGTAGCCTGGTTTCAGAACAGCTGCACATGGTCGTTCAATGATGTGCTAAGGGAAGGTCTGGATGAAAATCCATGGCAATTATGCAAATAAGTAACAGCAAGAAATATCACAAGATCTCAGAGCTACAAGCGTTGGTCCTGAGAAACAGTGGGAAAATTTTATATCAGCCTAGTAAACACAGATGTGAGAAGAATGATCTGTTCACTTTGTGCTGGAGCCAGTTGATGTCCTTCACTTGTAAAGTTAACCTGGTTTGGTATTCAAGTCTGATGCTTGAACCTCACCTTTTGGAAACCAATTGTCTTTGCCACGATGGAGACAAGTGGAAAAGAGACTGGACTCTTTCTTGCTTGTCCTTATCAAATGCATTGTCCTGGAAGTCAGTCACTAAAATTTCACACCCTACATGGAATAAAACTACAATGCCAGAAAAGAAGACACTGGTTTTGACATAGAAAAATAATAACTAATGTTATCTGCAAAATGCTGAAATATTGGCTGCAATGAGTATGACAAATATGTATTCCATGGCTATGGACAGCGATTCCACCGTTCACTTAGATTTAATTGCTCAAACTTAAATGGACACTCTCAAAATGCCATTTAGAGATGTCATCTTCTGATCAGAAATTACTGCTCACAGACAGGCAGAAAACCATTTGAATCAGTGGCAAGGAACACAGTAACTTGTTTTGTAGCTTGCAGACGGCGACTCTGGCTACAAGCACCTATATCCAATTTACTTTCCAAATTCTGTTCTTAGCTCTTAGCAGTTTTCTAATGCAATTTTAAAAAAAAATCTCTCACAAGAAAGAAATCTTTTTCATGGTCACAAATTAACTAGAAAACTATAGATGTTTCCTTCAGCTTGTTCCTGGTTACACTTCTTGCAGCAGCTGACTAAGGTTCTAGTTTCAAGAAAACAGCCACAATACACCCAAATTATTCTTTGGAGGGCCAGTTCCGTGACCTCTGTAATTAATGGGAGTTTTGTCATCAATTGCAGAGGTGCAGCATTCAAAAAGCTGTAAATGCAGCTTTTCTCCTCATTTTAGAGCAAAACCATTATTTTCTTACTCTGCTACTCTCAAGTGAAGTATTTGTGCACTTTGTACTGCAGCAAATTCACTCCTCCAATAAATGGATGTTTAACCTCAGCTAGGTGAGAAAAGACATGAGGCACAATTTGAATGATTATTATTTCAACAGATCTCTACTTTTTCGTATCCATGCACACTGACAAAGATTTCTGTTTGATTTGTTCTTTCCATGTACATATTTCGCCAAGCAATTATTCACTTATTTGTTTCCCAGTTAAAGGTCAATCCATCACTCTATTTTCCAGGGGAAAGCAAAAAAATCTGAGTTCTCTAATTTTCAACAGCTTTCAGAAAGGTGGCTTTAACTGTTTCTCCATGAGTCCCACCTTAGAGCTTTGGCAGCATAATTTCCAGAAAAGCCCATTATCCAAATTGGAGTCTCTGGACCAATGGTGGTCCACAATATGCTGGCTGTGCTCCCAGAAACCCAACAGTTTGCCAAGGATTTATTCTATTTTTTTCAGGATGTTAAATCATATTGAAAGAAGTATAAAAAAAAAAATAATAAGGGACAAATCATGGCAAAATTTCCCAATAGCACTTTTCTTTGGGAATAATTTTGCAACACTTTGTGAAGAGATCACCAATGTAAAGGAATGTTATCCCTTAAGTTTTAAGTGATAGAGTTGGTTACCCATCCAAGCCTAGATGGTCTGTGAGATCTGCACTTATGAAGTAGTACATAATGTGAAGAAAGAGCCTTCCATAAAAACCTTGCACGAATTATAAACACTTCCCACATGAAGAAGTTTTGTATTGTCCATCTGAAGTTTCAGAATGGGAAGAGGATTCTACTGTACATCTGGCAAGGCAATAAAAACGGTCATCTTGCCCAAATACATCTTTTTCTATAATAAGAGAGGAATTTCAATGCATATTTTTGTACTTACATTGAAATACTTCATGCCTCCTGCTCAGGGTGATTTTTTCTTATAGAATATCCAAGAGATTAAAAATAAAACAACAAAATAATTAAAAACAAAACCAAACCAAATTAACCACAAAACAACACAGCCAGCCAACTAGTTCCAGGATCCAATGCACTGGGCGATGCAGGGAAAAGCGTTAGCAGGTTACCTGCTGTCAATCAAACTGTCCTCAAAATGACTGACCACAGCTTGGAGGGTTAATCAGGACTGTGTTGCTAAGGATAGAAAGAAAAGCTACCTAAGCTGCTGGAGAAGGCTCTCAAATCCACTGCAGCTTTAGGCAAAGTTCGCCCAATCCTTCACTTGCTTACACCCGTGTATCTCGGGTGTAAATCTGAGTCAGTGACACTCCTCTCACATCATGCCAGCATAAATGAGGATGCATTCGAGGCCAAGGAGGTAATATTTTCCTCTTGCATAAAAACCTGCAGAGATCTGGAAAACTCTCCTGAGCCACCCCACCCATCAACTCACCTGCTCAGCAACAATACTTTGGAATCAGATTTATCTTTTGGGAATCAGTATCAAGGGAAACCAATGGGGCTAGAGTAAAGATGATGGTAGCTCTTGAGGATTTGAGCATGTGTTTGTTCTTCTCAGCTGGTTCATGGTCACTTACTCAGGATGTAGATGACCAGAATTCATAACATTTTTTCAGTGAAGTATTACCTTAACAGGAAAGTCTGGTGAGTCTTAATCCGAGTATTTTCAAGTTCATGGTAGATGTCAAAGTCAGCGTCTCAGATGAATGCCCAACAGCTGGATTACTGAGATTTGGGCATGAAATAAGGACACAGACAAGCAACCTGTGAATGATAAAATAATGGGAAATTACTTTTTCTTTCATAGCTCACGAGAGCTTTCCTGTTTTCTCTTGCACTTCCTCTTTACAAGAAAACACACACACACACCTCCCCAAAAAAATGATCAGTTAGATTCAGGTACAAATCAATGGGAAAATTCATTTTTGTATCAACTGGAATTCTTTTCTTCCAGTAATATTTATTTGTTACTTACATGGCCATTGTGCACCAGTTTCATAGAATCATAGAATCATAGAGTCATAGAATCATAGCATCATAGAATGTTAGGTGTTGGAAAGGACCTCAATAGATCATCAAGTCCAACCTCCCTGCCAGAGGAGTTACTTATGGAGAACCTGGAGTCAGGAAAGGCTTTTATTGGAAGGGCAGGGATTTGGGGATCCTGCAAGAACAGGCTCAGTAAGTTTGACATCTCAGATCCATAACATGAATCTTCCAAATGTAAGGTTACTGTTCGAGTCCTTACACAGCCCTCCTCACACAGCATTGCTTTGCCACCTGTGGACAACACACCTTTCAAGCCCCAGAGACCATTGCTGTGGGGTCTTTGACCCAGAAGAGCAAGATCATCTCTCTGTAGGCTTGTGTCTACTGTAAGAGGACAGCACCTCTACTGGAAGATTTGTAGGAGTCTATCCATGGCTAAAACTGAACCCCTCATGGAGGCCATTCTACTCAGTCAGGACTGTGCCAGGCAACCTGGCCTGTATTTTTCAATTTCCTATCACAGTTGAAAATGACATGTCAAAAAGGCTAAACTATATCAGGCAGGCACGTCATGCACTTTCTAAACCTTATCAAACCTCTGCTATCCAACTTCACATGAAAGAAGATGAGTGACTGTGTGGTTGGGCATCCATTATGGGAACCCTTAGCCAAAATCCGATGGCAGCATATCTCTACACATCAGCTTTCACCTTCTGTCCCTCACATTAGGCTTGTGTGAGGGTTTTTTTTGTAAGCCTTCTCTCTTTTGAGGACATTGGAGAAGAATCCAGGTACCACTCTAGAAAGGGTCTGAACTGAGGATGGAGAGATGTCAGTGAGCTTGACTCAATGAACTGAGCACCAAGTCTATAAGCACTGTTTGAGAGATGAGAAGCATCCAGACTTGACTTAAAACCCATAAATTATCGAGAGTCTATCCTGTCCAGCAGCAACAGTTCCAATAGTTAATTCCAGTTAGTGTCTTTTCTCTAGCCTGAATATGTCTGTTGTCAAATTTTGTATGCTTTTATTCATAAATTAGTGTGCAGAATCTTACTGGAAGTTTCTCTTCCTATATATGCAATTGTAACTTCCATTTTTACAAAGTCATTTCTTCCAGACAGGAGAAATATTTACAGGTCATCATTAACATTTGGAATGGAGCTGGTTGAACAATCCAGGTGTATGTTCTAGGGAAATCATAAAAAAGATTATTTCACTTGAATTCTTTCCCAGAAAATGTGGGAGTTTCTGGCAAGAAAAACAAACCATCATTTTGTAAGATCTAACCATGTATCTCTGAAAAGGCTCGTTTCAATTTGCTCTGTGCCATTTTTGAGAAAGAGAAATACTTTTTAAATGTCGAAGTGGTCTTAATAACAAGGAGCACTTATGGTCTGACCAAGCCAAAATATTGTATGGAAAATAACAAAAGTTGAGAAGTTGGATTCATAAAAAGAGAAAAACACTGAACTGGAAGGCAGCGAACCCATTTGCCTGTGATTCTGTAAGAATTCTCTGCAAGCAAAACAGATGGATTGTATATTTTCCCCTCAATTTATTTGTGACATAGAATTACTTGAAGAAGATTGTGAAGCTATGTATAGAACTTCAAGTTTATAATTGCCTGCAATAGAGCTTTCTGATAACCAACACTGACATTCTTTTCCACGGCTGAATGACCTTAAAATACAGCACTTTCTTTCACCCAGGTCATCATCAGAGCTGGTGGTAAGTACAAGCAGAACCACCGCTTGCTAGGAGCAGTGTGTTACTAACCACAGCCATCGCAACCGTCCCTTGAAGCACACACTGGACCACTAAGCTGAAAGGCATGTGGGAGATGCAAGCCTCTACCTTCTGGGCTAAAAACAACCTGGACGTGATGGCATCTGCAGCTTATACCATTTTCCTCTACCATTTTTAGAGAGGAACATGAACACATCTGTCTAGGAGGCTTTGGATTCATTGCATCTAAGATCATTCATTTCTTTCCCTTCTCTTCTGGGATTCAGTTGGGAATTTACTATATGGATATCTCCTCTACTAAACCGTACTGTGCCCATGTCCTGTTCATTGCAGATAAGGACAGTCAGGGTCTTGAGCAGAAAAAAAGCACAACATCAGCTTCTCTCAAGTCCTCTCTTGGAGTATGCACTTACTCAAGCTCCTATATTGATGCTCATGTCTGTGATCTGGAGGTTTTCTCACTAAAAACAATGATATAACAGACAGCTATACTAAACATCAGGTCTGGGATGGCAGGGGCTGAGATGGCTACGCAGAAGTCATAGCATAAGAGAATCATAGAATGGGTTGGGTTGGGTTGGAAGGAACATTTAAAGGTCATCTAGTCCAACCCCCCTGCAACACCTTCAACTAGATCAGGTTGCTCAGAGCCTCATCAAGCCTGACCTTGAATGCCTTCAGGGCTGGAGCTTCCAACACCTTGCTGGGTAACCACTACCAGTGTTTCGCCACCCTCATACTATAGAAATTATTTCAGATGTCTAACGTAAATCTACTCTGCTCTAGTTTAAAATCATTGCCCCTCTTCCTGTCTCTACATGCACTTGTACACAGTCCTTCCCCAGCTTTCCTGTAGCCCCTTCAGGTACTGGAAGGCTGCTATAAGAGCCTTCTCTTCTCCAGGCTGAAAACCCTCAAATTTCTCAGCCTGTCTTTGTAGGAGAGGTCCTGCTGGAGGGCAGGACTGCCATTTGACAGGACCTTGAAAGCCTGGAGAAATTAGCTGAAGTGACCCCCAGGAGATGAAAACACCAACCATGCATCAGGGACACTAAAGCCTCACGCAGTAATGCAAGCTCAGGCTGGCTGATAGCAGCTTTGCAGAAATGGATGTAGGGGTCCCAGTGGACAAGAATCACAGAATCACAGAATCACAGAATCACAGAATGTCAGGTGTTGGAAAGGACCTCAAAAGATCATCTAGTCCAGCCCCCCTGCCAGAGCAGCATCACCTACAGTAGGTCACACAGGAACGTGTCCAGGCAGGTTTTGAATGTCTCCAGAGAAGGAGACTCCACACCCTCCCTGGGCAGCCTGTGCCAGGGCTCTGTCATCCTCACAGTGAAAAAGTTTTTCCTAATATTTTTGTGGAACCTCCTATGTTCCAGCTTGTGCCCGTTGCCCCTTGTCCTGTCATTGGACGTCAATATAAAGAGCCTGGCTCCATCCTCCTGACACTCCCCCTTGACATATTTATAAACATGAATGAGGTCACCCCTCAGCCTCCTCTTCTCCAAACTAAAGAGACTCAGCTCCTTCAGCCTTTCGAATAGGAATCAGCCTTCATGGAAGAGAACATCATCCACATACTGCAATGCATTAGACAGAGTGTCCTAAGCAGAACAAGAGGAGTCGTAACTCCCTTGTGCTTGGCTCGTTTAGAGCACACCTGGATACTGTGACCAGGTGTGCACTCCACAGTACAAGAAAGATAGTGGCATGCTGGCACGAGTCCAGCAAAGGCCACCAAGGTGATAGGATAAGACAGGAGGGCATGAAGTGGAGGGGAGAGAGCAGTAGAGCCATTGAACCAGGAGAAAAGACTTGAGGACACTCATATTGTTGTCTATAACTACCTAGGACATGGTTTAGGTATATAGAGAGCCTGACTCATAGAAACATAGAAATAGAATGTTCAGGGTTGAAAGGGACCTCTAGAGATCATCCAGTCCAACCCCCTGCCAGAGCAGGGTCACCCAGGGCAGTCACACAGGAACGCGTCCAGGCGGGTTGGAAAGTCTCCAGAGCAGGAGACTCCACACCCTCTCTGGGCAGCCTGGGCCAGGGCTCCGGCACCCACACAGGGAAGAAATTTCTCCTCATGTTGAGGTGGAACTTCTTATGTTCTAACTTAAACCCATTATTCCTTGTTCTATTGCTGGGCACCACTGAGAAGAGACTGTCCCCTTCCTCTTGATCCCCACCACAGAAGTGCATAGTTAAGGGCTAAAATGTGAAAACTAGTACCTAAGAGGTGGAGGAATAGCCAGCCCTGGAGATATTCAAAACCCAGATGAGCAACCTGATATGCTGAGCCTAGCTGCGAGCATGTGGTTGGCAAAGAAAATCTCCAAAGTCCCTTCCAACCTAGTTTATGCTGCAATTCAGCAAAGGTAAGGCAGCTTCTACAAAGTCTGTTTGCACTCTCCTTGGCTCAGGCTCATGTGGTAGTTAAGATCCAGCTGTCAGTTTAATATGATCCACTCTCTGTAGCAATATGAACTGCTCCATCATCAGAAATATTTTCTGCGATCTGGTAGAGTACCCCGCCTCTAATTACTTTATCATTATTAGCTCTACTTAGTTGTGATTACTCTGTTTCTTCTAAGAACTTTAAATATTTATTTTAAAATGTGAGGCAGATCTTAGCAGACTTTTTTTTTGTCGCTCTTCTGGGCTTTTTGAGGACTTCGGTGGGGGATTTGCTTTGGGTTTGTTGAGTTACGGGTGGTTTTTTTTTGAAAGAATGTACTACTTTTTCTTTATTTAGGTCCATATTAGTTTGGAACAAGTCAATCTTCAAAGCACAGCAGTCCAAGTTATATTTCCAGCTACAGCCTTTGGTGCAAAGGATTACACTGTACTTAACCTGGGTAATCAAGAAGCCCAGCTTTCTGGAGGATAAGAATTAGTCTCAGGGATCAGATTCACCTACAGCAAATCTTTCTCCTGTTCTAGGTGCATTATCTAATTAGTTTTTAGCCACGGGCGCAAAGAAAGAAAACTCTCTGAAATTGCTAAACAATAAGGGTTTTTTTTCAAAGTATTTTACTTTTAAACACATCTATTCTGTAGACAATGTCTCTACAGTTGTTTCATCAGTCTTCTTGGGCTTAAATTATGAACTTGAATCCTTTCAACATGAGATGAAATACAAATGAGAAATATTACGACTTCGAGTCATCCTCAGCATGCAAACAACAGGTGCATTCATGAAGTTGAAAACCAAACCTCATGGTCAGAGAATAGAGACTGAGTCATAAAGATCTGTTTGCAGAATTGAGACCTCAGACCAGACAAATCTTGTCGACGCTGGGTCCTCAGCTCTATATTATGACTTTTTCCAGACGCTTGAGCTAGGAGATTTGTTTTCTGTATAGGAGGAAATACAAGGATAGTTGTACATGAGTACAACACTATAAAAAAGATGGACAGTACACTGAGAATTTATTAGGTTCTCTTGGTGAACAGAAAGAGACAGGGACATGGTGATGCCCATTCATTATTCTTTCCCCTACATTTCCTCTTGTTTCCCTTCAATCAGTACTCCAAGTTCCTCAATACAATTGTACTGTCACAGCTGGCCTTGGATGCTGTTGATCACAGATCACCGTAAAATTGAAGTATTATTCCACTGAAGGGAGCAGAGAAGCCTCAACACAGAGGGTTGCCTTCCTTTTGCTAAAGAAATGTAGGATTTCTCTCCCCTGAAGAGAATTCTGGCAATATCAGGGGCAAGGACTTTGCATTTCCTTTTGAGGAGAGCTTGAAATTCTATGTCTAAGCTGATCTACATGTTTGTGCCAGGAAACTGATAAACAGCTGTGCTACTTCCCTCATCAGATGGAGGAGACAGCATGGCCAAGTTGGAGCAGCTTGCCAAATTCAAATCTAGAATTGTCATAACTCCTCGCGTGAAAGGAACGAGACCATGAGATCATACGTGTATCGCAAGGGTTAGGCCTGGGTTGAGCAGGGTGTTAGCAGTCCTTGTGTCTTCTCATGAAGACTCTCTGGTGTGCATGTCCCTTGGTACATCAGCACAACCACAGAAGATGTCTTCTCCACCTCCCATCTCTCATTTCCAACTCCAAGGAGAACATAAAAGCTCAGGCACAGAAGTTTTATAGAGAACCAGCTGAGATTTCCTAGGCTGGTTAAATTATACGCACTCACTCCCCTTAACAACTCAAGATTTGCTGCCTCGTCTTCCTGCCCGTAAAGAGGAACGAAGAAAGAGGCTGAGCAGAGCTGATTGGGTGAGTATCCAGGAAAGCAACAGGCGAGTAGAGTGAGCAGCTGGAGAACTAGGAATATGCACAAAAACCAGAACCTGAGGCCCAGGATGCCTCAAAAATGACACCCGGGAGCCAGTTACTGAGGGATGAATTAAGAAAACCACCAGGAGCTTTGAAGAGGTTTCAGTCTATGACTGGATCTGGACTTGGCAGTTAAAGGCTGTATGTCAGAAGGAGAAATTCACTGAAGGTTCCAGAACCTGCAGGTGTTGGAAGTTTTATTTCTCCAGCTTCCATGCAAACCCACTCCACCTTTTCCTCCTCAGGAGAGCACCCAGCTCTACAAACATGCCGACGCTGCCCTGTGTTGACATCTACCCAGTTCAACATGGGACCATCCACAAAACAACCACCTGCACCCTCCTATTTTCACCCACTGTACAGCACAAGCTGATTTCCTCTACACCACCATCATTTCCCAATTCTACGTTTCCAACAAAATGTTTACTTGAGATTGTTAGACCTTTGATTTGTGACTTTGCTTTTTTTTTTTCCTTGTTTTCCCACTATGGATCTCATTTTTCTGACTGATTCTAGCATTTCCAGGCCCTTTTATATCATTTCTCTTTTCTCCCAAATGACTATGAATTTTGATTTTCATGAATATTTTCTTTGCACTCTTCAAAAATTATTTCAGATTTTAAATTGAATCAGATCCCTACACATTTCAACACATAAACTCTCTCTCCCTTTTTCAATATGTTTATTACTGAACCTGTGAACAGCTTTTATTAATCCAACAATGCACCTTCTGAAACCCTTTGAAACAGTTTCCCAAGCCAAATTAAGCACTGTATAAAATCTGATAAACAGTAGAACCAGTCAAGTTTCTCTGGTATTGTGTATTTATTTGACCTTTTGTCTCTCACTCTCATGCCATACAGCTGTGTACCTATTTCTGCTTTAACATCTGTTCCATTATATTAGAAGACAAAATGTTCAGCTGGAGTGAGCCTCTCCTTTTGGCTTTCAGCAGTAGGAAAAAAAATCAGGGATGTTATCCCAGACTTTTCTCTTTTATTCATCCCAGTTAACGTCGGTTGCCTTTGGGACGTGGTGCAGTTGGTTTCTCAATTCATTCTCCAATGTCCAACATGGCAACATGATCAGCAAAGCTGATCTGTGTACTTCCTAAATTTTTCAATGATTCCTCCACTTGTTCTTTATCAGTTATATATTTTTTTATCGTGACTTCCTTCCTCACTTTAAATTCTGTCCAAATTACTCTCCTATAGTTTTTTTGTGGGAGATTTTTTTTTTAAAAAACTCCACATATTCAATAGCCAGTTTTGAATCATTGTCCTCCTTTTTCATTTATTAATGCTGCTTTTTCCGCTACTTTTGCTCTACCCCCAAGATTTACATCCTTCCAGTTTTCCTTATTCTTGATTTTAGTTCATGTCAGCAGAACTTTGACCTCTCATCAAGAGTAGCATTGCTAATACCCTGGCCAAAGTCTAAATCTGGTGATTTCTGCAATTTTTGCTTGCCTACACTTTTAACACAATAAATTGGGTTTTTTTCCCCCATATGTTGAATGTCAGTGCCAGATTCTCAGATTGGATGAGCTAGCAGGACTCACCGAGGTTCACGAGATCTCTTGGGATTAGCAAACCCCTACTCCTACTGCGCAGGAGCAGAAGGGACAAGGCTTTGTCTCCACTGCTAGCTGCATGGCACCGGTGGGTATTTCTTACGTGCTCTTTCCCAGCTCTGTTGGGGCCGTTGTGGAAGAATAAAGTTTTGTTATGGGAGAGTACGGTCAGGTGGCTCCACAACTGCTCACCTGGAACACTGTGAGATCCCATGTGCAGTTTTGTGTCCAGCTCTGGGGTCCTCAGCACAAGAAGGACATGGACCTGTTGGAGCAGGTCCAGAGGAGGCCACAAACATGATCAGGAGGTTGGAGCACCTCTGCTATGAGCACAGGCTGAGGGAGTAGGGGCTGTTTACTCTGGAGAAGGCTCCAGTAATTAAAGGGGACTTACAAAGAAGATGGGGATGGACTTTGTAGCAGAGCCTGTTGCAATAGGACAAGGGCTGACAGTTTTAAACTAAAAGACAGTATATTCAAACTAGATATGAGGAAGACATTTTTTACAATGAGCCTGGTGAAACACTGGCACAGGTTGCCCAGAGAGGCAGTAGAAGCCCCATCCCTGGAGACATTCAAGGTCAATGTCGGACAGGTCTCTGAGCAACTTGATCTAGCTGAAGATGTCCCTACTCATTGTGTAGGGGTTGGACTAGATAATCTTTAAATGACCTTTCCAAACCAAAATATTCTATGATTTTATGAGCTCCAAACAGAGCTGAAGAGATCATGTGCAACCCGTGAGCAGGGACAAGGATCAGACAACACGTGGACACCATGCAACAAATATATCCTAGCTGGGCAAGATACTTTGGGCTGGATGTGGATGTCTTTAATGTTTCTTCTTGAAGTCACTCCAGCCTGGTGACTCAGAGTCACCAGAGAGATACGGCATCTTTTAGGCTGCGTTCATCTCATCCTGAACTGGATGTCACAAATAAGCTATTGTTCATCTCCACAGTCTGGAAAAGCTCAAGGTGAGGAACACAGATGGTTACAATAAGGATGTTTGTCATTCCTTGTGTCCTGGCTCTAAATTACCAGGTATTAATATTTGAAATGCTGACAAAGAAGGACAAGATGTGGGAATCTCCTTGGCTCACCCTTCAAAGATAATTTTTTGAAAATATTTTTAAAATAATTGGAAGGGAAAGGATTACTGGAAATGAATGCCTGAACTACTGAAGAAGGAGAAAAAAAAATGTAAAAGTGTCACATTTCTTTCTGGTCTGACATTTCAAGTAGCATTCCTTTGATACTTTTGAGAGATGAGAAGATACAAAAGTCATAGAATCACAGAATCATAGAATTGTCAGGGTTGGAAGAGACCTGAAAGATCATCTAGTTCCAACCACCCTGCCATGGGCAGGGACATCCCCCACTAGATCAGGCTGCCCAGAGCCCCATCCAGCCTGGCCTTAAAAACTTCCAGGGATGGGGCTGCCACCCCCTCTCTGGGCAACCTGTGCCAGGGTCTCACCACCCTCCTGGGGAAGAACTTCTTCCTCACGTCCAATCTGAACCGACCCATCTCCAGCTTTAAGAGTCATTTTAAGTTAAGTCATTTTAAGTTAAATGAAAAATGTTGCTTTGCCTTAATTTCCCTTTTACTCTTTCAAAGCAGCTGAAAGAATGTTTGAAAAAAAAAAAACAAACAGAAAATTTAGGTTGAAACATTCAAAATTTTTTGAACAGAACAGTTTGGGCTTTTTAGAAAACTGCATGTATGAACATGACATGACATGGCTGAAGAAGCCACCTCCTGCACCTCCTCTACTTGTGCTGCAGTTGAGCCCCAGCTCACCCCCGTGACAAGGGATGCCACGTTTGCCAGCCTCAGTCTGCTTTGTGAGAGACTGGCTGTCTTCTGCCACCTTCCCTCCACACGTCCTCTGAATGCCCTGACACTTCTTCCTCATCCTTTTTCTCTGTCTTGTTGACACCGTGCTCACTGTGATGTCAACTGGTGACATCATTCTGAACATCCGCAATAACTCTCCACTGCTGGGTCTCTCCTACTCTTCCCCCGAGCTCTTTCCCAGCTGTGGAGCTGCCAACTCTCATCCTCGTTCTCTGTCTTGTTGACACCGTGCTCCCTGTGATGTCAACTGGTGACATCATTCTGCACATCCGCGGTAATTCCCCACTGCTGGGTCTCTCCTACTCTTCCTCCGAGCTCTTTCCCAGCTGTGGAGCTGCCAACTCTTTTTTATCGCGGTTAGAAGAGCACCTCCTTATCTTTCAGCACAAACTCTTCCCTCCCCCAGCTCTCTTTACTGCCAATAACCCGCGCTCGGACGACACTCGAACTCAAAATCCCCATGTCGTGTTCAACACCTACATCTCCTTCACACGAAACACTCGTATCTGGAGTGTTGCCAAATCCTACGGATTCTTGACCGTAATCTCTCCACAATCTCCTGCCATCCCTTCCCGCTGAAACACCTATCTGTTTCTGAGTTAGCTTATCTCGACCTTAACAAACTTTAACAGCTTTCACAATATTATGCAAGCCCTATTCAAAATCCTGCCTACAAAATTCCTCACTTCTGCAGTCCGGTAGTTTCTCTCTGTATTTCCACGTTTTTACGTTTGCCCTTACCACCCTCAGCAGTTCCAAAGATCTCCACCTTCTCCTTTCTCACTCCTGCCTCTCCTGAAGATTCCTAGGGTTGGCCAGTTCAGCTCACACCTTGCATTCCATGGAGCAGAAGGTGTGAAAACGTAAGGAGAGATGTAGTCCTCCTTGCTGCTGTGCACCTCCCTTCCTTGGCCTCATATCCATCCTAAAAACACAGGTCTTCTAAACCATGTAGGAGTTAATGCAAAGCTTATACAAGCCCACAGTCATCACTCAGCTCTTCATCACCACCATTTCTCAACCTACATCTGCTCCTGACCTGGATTCAGATGTGAAGCCTGTCCCATTTGTCCCATCTCTCACTCAAAGTCAGATGTGGTAAGAAATAGCAAGATTATTTATTAAGAGGCTTTGCATGCCTTTGAGGAAGCTTAAAGTGATAGTGTGTTGAAATGGGTAAACAAATCCCCGAGAAAAAGGGAATAGGTCTGGAAAAGTACTGCAGAAATATACCCAGGATTATTTATGCTGTTTTATTTTTTCCATGGGTTGGACAAGTGCCATGTTTTTTTCTGACTTCAGTGTTCACTTTGCCTGAACTTTAACAGCAAGGGCATCTGCCAAATGTGCTCATGGGCTTGCTGAGGTGTTCGTGGAAGGCAAGTCAGAACTACCTCCCTGCAAGACCTCATGGCCAGATCTTAGTGACACGAGATTGGCTTGTGCAGTCAAGAAACAAGGATGACACCAGGTGACTAAGCCTGGTCAGCTAATGCAGAAAGAATGCAAATATGAAGAAACAAAGCCACTGAGCAAAAGAAACCTGTGAGCAGGTTTTGTGGAATAGTTCCAAATGAAGTTTGATGCAGCAGTGAATATTCCCTCAAGCAGGACAGCAAAAAACCCAACTCCAAACTGTTGCAATTTATTGAACCAACTGTAGTGGCTGTTGGTTGCTTCTTATGTTTATGGTATATCTCATAATCCTTATGTACATTTTTAGTACAAAAAGTTAATGTGTTTCTTCTTGGTAACTCAAGATCAAATGTTCTAAACTTGCAGCTCTCAAGTGATTTTTATTATCTGTCAGAGCCTTATTGCTTTCTGGGCTCTGAAAGCTCTACTCTTCTGTTACTCCCAGTGCTACCCAGTGCAATCTAGCACAGCAGCTTGGTGGTTAACTGGCATCTGTACCTGTGCCTCCCTAAGGCAGCCAAGAATCCATTTCTCCCTCTCACAGCTTTGCTGACTGCATCAGGCTAAAAAATTGAAAAAACACATGTTTGTTTAAGGGCTAGAACTGGCACAACATGGGTCTGGGACACGCATCTGGTTGAGTAAGAGGATATAATTTCTACAGATTTATTGCTCCTTTGGCTTCCGGCAGTGCTCTGAGGCTGCTGCTGAGATGGCTGATGGTAAATGCACGTGTCAAGACATTCACATCACCAGCCAGCACGGGCCCAGGCTTGCTGTCAGGAGCAGACTTGCCCACCACCACGCTGTGATCCTGCCACCTCTGCTTTCTGGGTGCTGTAAACGCCAGCCAACCTCTCTTTGCTGGGTGACATCCAGGTGGTCCTGCACGTGCCGTCACCAGATGTTCAAGTCTGTTGTGGATTCTGAGACCCAGCTGAAGCTCAGCAGATAGCACAGAGGGTGAGTAGAAAGCAGGCAGTGCTCAGGGTCACTCTCCATCTCAGAGTTGTATAGACACAAACTTAAGTGACCGTCACAGTTCCCAGAGCATCAGACAGAAGAGGCAAAGGCTAGGAGGGAGGCTGAAGTACTGACAGATCTCTTGCCCACTACCACTTATTTGGCTGTTGGGGCAGCACTAGGAGCACAACTTTTGCCTCCTTGGTCCCGATGCAGTGATTTACACCACCTCATCTAAGCAAAGAGCAAGAGATAAAGCCAATTTCCAACAAAAGCGTGTTGTTTCTCTGAAAGAGGCTTGGAATGATTTGCATTGCCATCTAGCTAGCCCACCTCTCCTGCTAAGCCTTTAAGTACACGCAGGACTCTTCTTACACAATCCAGGACACCAACGTCAGTGGAAACACCTAAGAGAGTAAGGCAACAAACTGAACTTCCAGGAGAACGAGGAAGACCAAGGGTAATGTTGGACAGCCACAAGCTTGCAGGATGCCAGCAATTTTGAGAGGTTTTGGAGAAAAGCAATAACAAGATTGAGGGGTTGGTTAGATGAAGGAGGGGGGCAAAAAAAATCAAAATATATTGAAAGCCCTAACTATATATTGCTTGGCCAACTAATGCCGGAGGGAAAACAAAAGAGCTGGCAGGCAGGAGGGAGCTGAGAGCCAAGGAAGAAGTAGGATCTCCATTGTTAAGAGCTCTCAGCCCTTGCAAGTGAGCAATGAGGAACGACTGCATGCTGCAAGCCAGGAGATAAGTTGGGCTGAGGGGAAGCCGATGAGAGTAGGCACAACACAGATGAAATCAAGTCCTTCCCCCAACAACATTTATTGGCACTAGCTCCACCTGGGTCTTGATTTTCTCCTCCATTCTTCATTCTCTGCGTGGTCAAAATCTTAAAGCTTTAATTCTTCCTGGGCGTGCAGAGGAACTGCTAAATGTAGAGCAAGAGGGTATAAAGAGATGGGATGGGATAAAACTGAGAAAAGGGCAAGTGAGGCCATTGAGATTGGAATAATCTTCAAACAAAATAGTGGAAGCCCCTTCTCACAGGTTATTTAAAACTAGATGGGGTGTGGGGAGGGAAAGATGTTTTCTTTTTTTAAGGCAGAGTAGGGAAGGAAAAAAATGGACTATGAAGGGAAGAGGTGATGAGATTCATTGTTTACCTCTCCATATTTATTTTTAAAACTACCTAAGCTGTATAAGTGGCATTTTACACTTGAATGCGCAATTTGTCCCTCTTTCACCTTAATGAGCACGAATTAATGATAGCAACAATCGATAGCAATAAAATCCAATTATTGGCCAATAATTCATGTTTCTCCAACGCACAATAAGAAGATTGTCATGATTACAAGAAATAAGGGAAAAAGGTTAGAAAAAAAAAACAACAAAAAACCCAACCACACTATTAAAGCTCCAAAGGAGAGCCAGAGGAGATCCAGCGAGCAAGAGAAAAAAAAAATAATTTAAAAAACCAAACAGCAACACATGGAAACGTTATCTTGTTCCCTCAGTTGCTGTAAGGAGCAGTTTGGAGCAGTAGAAGGTGTAGATGCCAATCAATCATAATCACAATCACAATGATTACAGAAAGGCCAAAAACCTCCTGTAGGTGTCTAAAAGTAAAACCAAATCCTGGTTGCATCCCTACAAGAAGAATCACAGAAATGCAGAAATTCCCAGGTCAGGAGTAGGGCCACTGGGCAATATTCTTCCATCAGAGACAGGTGAAACCAGGAGGGTTTTGAGCAAAAGGCAAGTGAGCATTGCCAGGCTCCTCTCTTCAAAGGCTCAGTGGGATCTTGACCTACAACCTCCTGGTAAATTTATGTCAGTACTCTTCTCCCCTTCACTGTTAATTCAACTCCTACAGATATGTGGTCCTGACATTACGAGTTTCCTAACAAGGTGTATAAAGACCTTAAATGAAAGGACAGGAGCTACAGAATGAAATTCAGTGCCTCGTACCACTCAAGGGGTCAGATCTGATGATCGAAACAACCCCTGTGTCATCAACTATACAAACCTCTCTTCAGCCCAAGAAATGAATTCATGTTTTTAACGGTAACTCACTGAAGAACTGTCAAGGGCTAGACTTGAGGCTTGTATTAGCCAAAAAACACAAGCCCCCTCCTTTTAGCTTGTACTTAGACAGACTGAGGGGTTGCCAACAAAAGACAGATAAAAAAAAAGAAATGTAAAAAAAAAGGTAAAAAAAAGAAGGCAAAAAAAAGGCCAAAAAAAGGTAAGAAAAAAAGAACAGAAAAAAGAAGAAAGGTAAAACAAAAGAAAGGCAAAAAAAGGCAAAAAAAAAAGAAAAATAAAGAATAAAGAGAAAGGGAAGGAAAGGGAAGGAAAGGGAAGAGAAGGAAAGGGAAGGAAAGGGAAGAGAAGGAAAGGGAAGGAAAGGGAAGGAAAAGGAAGGGAAGGGAAGGGAAGGGAAGGGAAGGGAAGGGAAGGGAAGGGAAGGGAAGGGAAGGAAAGGAAAGGAAAGGAAAGGAAAGGAAAGGAAAGGAAAGGAAAGGAAAGGAAAGGAAAGGAAAGGAAAGGAAAGGAAAGGAAAGGAAAGGAAAGGAAAGGAAAGGAAAGGAAAGGAAAGGAAAGGAAAGGAAAGGAAAGGAAAGGAAAGGAAAGGAAAGGAAAGGAAAGGAAAGGAAAGGAAAGGAAAGGAAAGGAAAGGAAAGGAAAGGAAAGGAAAGGAAAGGAAAGGAAAGGAAAGGAAAGGAAAGGAAAGGAAAGGAAAGGAAAGGAAAGGAAAGGAAAGGAAAGGAAAGGAAAGGAAAGGAAAGGAAAGGAAAGGAAAGGAAAGGAAAGGAAAGGAAAGGAAAGGAAAGGAAAGGAAAGGAAAGGAAAGGAAAGGAAAGGAAAGGAAAGGAAAGGAAAGGAAAGGAAAGGAAAGGAAAGGAAAGGAAAGGAAAGGAAAGGAAAGGAAAGGAAAGGAAAGGAAAGGAAAGGAAAGGAAAGGAAAGGAAAGGAAAGGGGAAAAAGAGAAAGGGGAAATAGGGAAGGGGAAAGATGAAAGAGGAAAGTGGAAAAGGAAGGAAACAAGAAAGAGAAAGAAATAAAAAAAGAAAAACTGAAAGAAAAAGAAAGGAAAAAAGAAAGGAAGAAAAGAAATCAAAAAGCAAAGGGAAAAAAAGGAAAAAAGAGAGAAAAAGAAAGAAAAAATAGAAAAAGAAAAAGGATGGGCCTTGTGGGCTATTTAGATCTTACAGAGACAATCAAGGCAGAAATTCTGTATTAGACTCCGACTGGGATTTCGGTGAAAGTGCCCATCTCTCCAGCAGGGCCCGGTGCCCAGCCTGGCTCCCTGCCGGGGCAGCTGCGCAGGGTGGGCTGGAGTCCCCTGGCCATGGACAGGAGCCCCTTGATCCACTCAATCTCCTGCTGTCCCTGAATAGCAGCAGCGGCTTTAAGTGACTTTAAGTGGCTGCAACAAGTCCTATCAGGAAAACTGGAATCTAGCTCTGGTCTGAAAGGGAAATGACTCAGTGAGGATGGACCCATGCAAAACCTCTCAGGAAAACACAAAACCCCACATTTTTGAGGGGTAGCACCTGCATTACTCAACAGAATAAAATACAGCCACCAGCTATGGCTAGATCACTTTAGCAACCTTCACCCAGAAGTCCGACTCTTACTGGTCATGGCCACCTATTTCTCACACACGAACGTCAACCATATCTCACTTTCCTAGTAGGAAACAAAGACGTAAGAAAAAAGGACCAAGAGAGCTACTGGAAAAAGGCCGTCAAGGCTAATGTCAGACCTCCTGCTTCTGGCTCCCCATCGCTCCAGTGTCTCCCTCGTTGCTTCTTTTCCCTGTATTGATTTTCAAGGGAGAGAGAGAGGCAGGTTCAACTCACCGCAGCGAAGGTAATCCAGGTACATTGCTTTGCTCGGCTCAATAATCCATCCCAGGTCAGGCTTCCCTGGAGCGCTCACCGCGGAGATCAAAAGCCAGGAAGAGAAATCTCCCCGATTTGTGTTTCTCAGCCCTGCAAAGGGAAGACAGGATGCTTCTGCTTCCTCACTGCCTACCCCATCTCCTTTCCTAAAGCTTTACATCTCTCCTTTTCTTGCAGCTCTCCCCACCGCGATGTGCTCCCGTGCTCAACCGCTTCTCCAGGTGAAAAAACTAAACAGGCTCTTCTGCCTAGGGTAGCCACTTGGAATGGGATTAAGATGAGCAGAAAGGAGCTTAGAGCTGGGCACCATCTGCGGTGACGATAATTAACTAATGAGATTGCAAAGATTTTTTTTTCTTTCTTGTTCCTCATGCAGATCAGATGACTGAGAAATCTGTGTCTCTGTGTACACCATGGTCTCTGCTGCCCAACAAGCCTGACCCAGTGCCTCCTTCTCCTCCATGCCAACATACTCAAGTCATGAGCTTGAATGCAAGGGAAAAGCTGGCTCCTGGTGGGAAACGTTTTCTTGCCTTTTTTGATCACATATCCCACTTTTTAAGTTTCCAGCCTGTGACATGCAGTAAGTAAATCAGATTAAATGATTGCAAAGGTCCCTTTCTAGGCTGAAAAAAAAAATCCCACCCTTATGAATGGCAAAAAGAAACTCAGAATCCAGGACAAAGTTTCACACATTCCATCAGGGGATCTTAAAGAGTGCCTGTAAATGATAAGAAATGGTAAAAATCCCAGCTCCAGAGAGGTAAGGGAAAATATTATTCCTCATTCACCAGCAGGGAAAGATGTATCTGAAAATTCTGGTATTTTTTCCACAGTCAGGCCAGGTGCAGATCCCAAATGCCCTAATGCCCAGCTTAATACGTTCACCCCAGATCACCCTTCCTTGCCAAAAGACTCTCTTGCTTTCTTATATAAAAACATTGCCTGGCCTGCAAAGCTGTTGTACTCTGCACTTCACTTTAATTATGATTCCCAAAAAAACCTTCCAGTTTACACTGAGGCTCCATTTCCTCATCTGGGCTTCCCTTGTCTTTGACCAAGATCATCCCGACATGATAGTGCATGGTTGAGTGTCACCTCAACCTTGTACTGGGACACAGAATGGGTGGAAACTACCTCATGGAACACAGATACCTCTGCTCAACATGCTCCTCAGGGCACAATTCTTCACGTATTATAGCTGATGCCAAAACCAGGTCAGCTGATTCACCCGCAAGAGTGCCTCATTCTCCCCAGGGGATAAAGTCATAGAATCCTAGAATTGTCAGGGTTGGAAAGGACCTTAAAGATCATCTAGTTCCAACCCCCTTGCCATGGGCAGGGACATCCCCCACTAGATCAGGCTGCCCAGAGCCCCATCCAGCCTGGCCTTAAAAACTCCCAGGGATGGGGCTGCCACCCCCTCTCTGGGCAACCTGTGCCAGGGTCTCCCCACCCTCATGGGGAAGAACTTCTTCCTCACATCCCATCTGAACCGACCCATCTCCAGCTTCAATCCATTCCCTCTAGTCCTGTCACTACCTGACATCCTAAAAAGCCCCTCCCCAGCTTTCTTGTAGCCCCCTTGAGATACTGAAAGCCACAATAAGGTCTCCTCGGAGCCTTCTTTTCTGCAGACTGAACAGCCCCAACTCTCTCAGTCTGTCTGCACAGGAGAGGTGCTCCAGCCCTCTGAGCATCCTCGTGGCCCTTCTCTGGACACACTCCAGCACGTCCAGATCTTTCTTTCAAGTCTGAAACGTTAACTCTACCTCACAGATATCTAGAATAAAATGAGGTGGGTGCCCATGCTCAGCCTGCCCAGTCACATAGAGGACATAAGGATAAGCACTTTCCAAAAACTTTCTGTATTCTAAAGTGAAAACAATCATCCAGCTGTGGTACTGATTAACTCGTCCACTAATTGCTACTATTCTTTTGGTGATGATTGGGAATCTTAATTTCAAATATGGCTTCTGTTATGTTTTACCAACAAAAACTTTGGCAATGCCCATCTTTTTCTCCTAAGTGTAAAGTGCTCTCTTAACGAGGTGCCTTCTCACCTTGCCTCAGATGCAGACCAGCATCAGCCCAGCAGCGTGAGAGCCAGCAGATCTCAAAGAAGGGTTCAATGCTCTGTTACAACTGAGCCTAAAGACTCTCTGTGGAAGCCTGTAAAATAAGTTCAATTTGTGCTGAAGTAAGAAATAGTACTTGTCCCCATTGGAAGTTGTATTTTTGTTTTTGGGGGGAAGGGGGGAGGGAATTAGGGAATAAAACTGCAAATCATGGGATTTCGCCTAAGGGAAGACACACACCTCTGCACCCTCTGATTTAGGACAAGTTGAACCATTTTCCAGACTCCGTTAACCATGTCTCATCTAGGAAGAACAACATCATCTGCAAAACACATACAGTATAAGCACAAAATGTTCAATGTCTGAATTTATACACGAATCCCATCCTTACCCCATATGAGCTGTGGCTGTAAACAAGTTGTCCCAGCAATTACTACTTACTTCAAGTACTTCTGTCTCTTCTACATGAAGGAAGAAAGGGAACAACCTCAGCCAGCTCCGAATTACCCTTGCAAGTGGCTATTGCCCCGTAGTTGACAGACCAGAGGCTGTTTGCAACAGGTTATTCAATGGTTGTAGATAAAACAGAACCTAATTTGCCTAAAAACCGTATTCCAAAAGACAAAGCCGCAAGACTAGTGGTGTAAAAGAGATAGTTTTTTTGAGTGTTGTACTCCTGCCTCCTTCCTTAGCCTGTCCCATCTGAAACTTAAATCGTAACTGCAGAGATGTGCAAAAAGTAGCTGAAAGCAGAGCTTGCTTCAGACAGGTGTAAGGACTCCACACACTCCAGGCTGTAACTTCAGGCAAGTGTCATGTTAAATCTCCAGAGGAATTGATTGCTGTTTACCATCAGAAAGAGGGGAATCTCTCCAGCTTTACCTTGTGCAATGGCTTCGCCAGTTAAAGCTGCACATGATCAGATTGACCTTACGCTGTGGTTGTTGACTGGGTTTTGGGGTTTTTTTCCAAAAGAAGATTACACATTGAGTTGACCAGAGTGGGATTTCCAGCACTTTTCTCCCCTGAGATTGTCTTAATAATTAATTTTTATTACCATCAACTGCATTTTGGCAGCCTCCCTGGCCTATTTTACCTATAAATTTGCTCGCAGCTTCAAGGCATTAATGAAAAAGGACTCACCCATAGAGGTGACTGAGGATTTTTTTTGTTAAGTGTTAAGGGAGAATTCAGGTGGTGAAAGGCATTTTAGAAAACCTGTTAGGTTTGAGAAAACTCCTGTAGGGAATGTTTCTCAAATTCAGGGCTGAACCCTAGTCAAATCTACAAAGAAAACACCCAGGGCGTATAGCTACTAAACCAGATTCAAGCTTTTTTAATAAATTAAGAATCACACTGTAGGTCTCAGTTCCACACCACAGGGGCTCTCCTGACTGTGTCTGCTCCCCAAATAAAGACTCCTGTAAGGTCTCGAGCCCAAGAAAAAGCTGTGATGCTTGTCTGCATTTACAATAAGGCAGATGAAACAGCACACGTTGAATGGGATGCAGCAGCTACAAACCCAGGGTTTCCCTTTCTGAATCTCCCAGTTCCATTTAACAGACGCCTCTTGCCCCCAAAATGAGAAATTTAGCAGAAGACAGGTGAAATTTGCTGACTGTGAGACAGGGAGCACCAAAGCTCTTCGACCCTCAGGAAACCCTCCTTACCTTTGGATATTATTTTCACCTGTCTCTAATCCATTATTTAAAGATTTTAGGCTTAAGAGCTGAAATCCCCAAGGATGGTCTCACTCAGAAACACTTGAGTATGGCACAACTGGAGTTACTTTGCGCAAATCACATCCTCCCTGTTTACACAGAATATAAGCCAGCACCTCGTTTCAAGGAGGTGCTTAACTTCCTCTTAGCATGTTCCCTGCTGAATAGGGCCTTATTTTCTCTATAGAGCCTAATTTCACATATAGAGACAGGATCTTGGTCTCAGCGTCCCAGAAGTATCCACTAAGAGATATTCGTGCTACCCGGCCTGCAGAGCAGAAGAGAATGAGCATAGACCTTCCTGTTTGTCTCAGTTATCCGTCACTGCTCTCTACCAAAATAATTCCCAGGAACTAATAATGCTTGTTGCAATCTCTGTGTGTATGGTGATGTGTCAATATTGTATAATTTTAGGCAGACTATACTTAAGGACTTCTTTGCTTAGATAATCTCAGCTGTGGATGACCAACTTCTAGGAGGTGTATGAAGCCTTGGTGTTATCAGGACCATATGAGGACCTCTGGAGGGTCTAGAAACTTAGGAAATAGAGCTGCAGAGAGACCTCTGCCCTACCAACAACAGATCCCTCTTTCCCATTGAGACTACATTTATTTCTTTGCCAAATCCCCCTCCTTCCTCACCAAACACACATCCTACTTCAATGTTGCAAGGTCACTTGAAAAAGCTTTGCATTCACTCCTATGTTTAATAAAAACAGAAATACTTGAAAACCAAGCAAAATAGGAAAGCCAGCTCAGTCCTGAAATGTGTTTGGATAAACGTATTAAACTCTTGTTGCCAGCACGAGTGAAAATGAAGGATGCTGCCCCTTGTTCACTTTTCTAAAATGGCTCAGGATTTGTGCTGCTGGAGGTGATGGAGAAATTTAGACTCCAGCATCCAAAGGGATTGTCGCGTTATTAATTCAGGACAGGGACAGAAAAAAATAAATTGTTAGGTGATCATAGAATGGCCTAGGTTGGAAGGGACCTTAGAGATCATCTAATCCAACCTCCCTGTCATGGGCAGGGACGCCTCTCAACTAGATCAGGCTACTCAAGGCCCCGTCCAACTTGGCCTTGAACACCTCCAGGGAGGGGGCAGCCACAACTTCTCTGGACAATTTACTCTGAAGTGTTGCCACCCTCGTACTGAGGAATTTCATTCTAAGATCCAATCTAAATCTAATCTCTTTCAACTTAAATCCATTTCCCCCTGTCCTATCGCTGGACACTCTTGTAAAAAGTCCCTTCACAGCCTTCTTATAGGTTCCCTTCAGGTACTGGAATGAAGTTTGTTGGATGAAGTTTATTTCAAAGGCATTGCTACCCCTAAGGTGGGAAGCACCTTTCTGAACCGAGCTAGCCTTGTCTTCTGCTGCCCAACAGCAGAAAAACCACTAGACCCATAAAGGTGGACAGTGGGGAGGCTGAAACCACAGATCTCAAAATGTCAATCTCCTTGGAGGCGTTTGACTGGCAGAACAGTGAGTTACCGTGCTCTGGTCCGTTACAGAGATAAGAGATGGTTGTGGGATTTTTGAGCATCATCCCAGACGTCACCATCTGCCTGGGGCCCTCTCTGAGACCAACCCCAGGCTCTCGATGGGGCTGTGACCACAGTGGGAGGTCTGAGCAGGACTCTCCATCATCAGCAACTCTCCTGGGAGAACCAAAAGGAGAGAGGGAGATTTGCCAGACTTTGCTGCCCTTATCTCATCTCAACTGAAGTGCAGCCTCTGACATATATTCACAGGTTCATCTCCTAGAGCTCTGACACAACAGGGCAGAGCCTACCAGTAGATGCTCAAGGTGATATCGCGGCCTCAGTCCAGCACCCCTGCTCTTACCACGCTCTCTGTGTGGTGGGCTCTGAGATTAGGATCTCAGATTGCCGTTGAGAGGCAGCTGAAGTACCACAAACCTTGTCGGGCTGAGGTGAAAGTCTCTGGCCTCAGGGCAGTTACACCTGCAGTGGCTGATGGTAAGGGTTTTCAGGACAAGATTTTTTCACCCTCCAAAGTGCTGTCTCTTGCAAAAGATGTTATGATGCATAGAGAGAGAGATGGGTGCGATGCAGAACACAAGGGCGAGAGATGACGGACCTTTCCTAATAATTTCCTTCTACTCAAAATCGGCATGAGAGACACCTGCCTTAGATCCTAAGGTATTGATGTATTAGCACTAAGAGCATTAGAGGCTTGATTAGTTCTGTAATCTCCACAGCCCCCAGCACCGCATGACCATGCTTTAAAGGGCTCTATCCTTGCCTGGTCTTTGTGCCTTCAAGCAATCATTCATCACCTTCTGCCACTCTACTGAAACAGAGTCATGTGTCAGCAACAGGTTTGATTTATGTCTCCTGTTCTCTTCAGGTGATGCAAGCTCCTAGCAGGAATCAGCTGCTTTGCAAGCGGTTTTAACTGGTTCCTATATCCTTAACACTTCCACTTTGAGATCTTTCCATCAGTCCAAAGGTAGTTTCTGCAAAGAAGAACTTTTTGTGGCTGGTTTTCTGCCCACAATCTCAGCTGCATTGGCCTGAATTCATCCAGCCAAGCTGTAGGCTTTTACATAAAATCCTAGAATCAATTAGGTTGGAAAAAACCTTCAAGATCATCGAGTCCATTTGTTAAGCTAGCAATGCCAGGTCCTCCACTAAACCATGTCACTAAGTACCCCATCTACACTTCTTTTAAATACTTACAAATAGAGGTCTTCCTTAAGGAAGATCTTTGCTTGAAAGAATTCAGGCTGCGCAGAGGAGGAGGAGGAGGTAGGGGACTTCATATGTGGAAAGCTCCTGTATTCTGAGGAATAATGCATCTTTCACTAAATCTGAAGCTGAAGATTTGGTCGCAGACATATTAGCACACACGGAAATCTCTCCCACTCATCCCAGGAGCTGCTTGCTACTTGGAACGCTTTGAACTCCAAAAAGGAGTGATGGAAGTGATACTGCTGAGTAGGACACCAAAATCTCTTGTGCTTTCCTGGCTGTGCTGCAGACTCTGAATGCTCTAGCATATGCTCTGTGACTTGGACAAAAACTCATATTTCAGCTTACCTGATCAGCAGCTGTGGTTAAGCAGAAGCCTGAGCAAGGGCTGGACAATACTTTCTGTGAATAAATTGTTCCTAATAGTGAATCTAAAGTTCCCCTGGTGAAACCTGAGGCCATTCTCTCTTTTTACTTGGGAGAAGAGATTGACCCCCGCCTCGGTACAACTTCATGTTTGTAAAGAGCGAGAAGGTCTCCCCTCAGCCTCCTCTGCTCCAGCTGAACAGCCCCAGGGCCCTCAGCTGCTCCTCAGCACACTTGGGCTCCAGACCCTGCCCCAGCTCCGCTGCCCTTCTCGGGACACGCTCCAGCCCCTCCAGCTCCTTCTTGTCAGGAGGGGCCGAAACCTGAACCCGGGGCTCCAGGGGGACGATCCCTGCCCTGGCCCTGCTTGCCACACCAGTTCTGACCCAGGCCTTCTTCTTGCCCCCCGGGGCACCCTGCTGCCCCATCCCCAGCCGCTGGCAACCAGCACCCCCAGGTGCTTTCCCACCGGGCACTTTCCAGCTGCTGCTTTCCCAGCCTGTAGCACTGCTGGGGACTGAGATGACACAAGGGCAGGACCCAACACTTGGCCTTGGGGAACCTCATACAGCTGGCCTTGGCCCATCAGTCCAGCCTGTCCAGATCCCTTTTCAGAGCCTCCTGCCCTCAAGCAGACCAATGCTCCCACCCAACTTAGTACAATCTGCAAACTTTATGAGGGTGCACTCAATCCCCTCATCCAGAAAACACATTAAACAGGACAGCCCCAATACTGAGCCCTGGGGAACACCACTTGTGACTGGCTGATGGACAGTAGCTGTGCAGTCTCAGGCAGATATTATTTTAGAGATGGAGTACAATTTGCATCATGTGTAAATACAGGCAGAAAAGTCCCTGGTAGTTTGAGAGCTGCCCCAGGCTGGAAGAATTCTAGTGGGGAGGGATTTGTTAGAGCTCTGGTTGCTGGGGACACCAGGAGTAGTCATGCTCTGCTGTGCTCTGGGAAAAATGTCTGGGAGCACAGCCTGGCAGAACAAGTTTGGTAGGGTAGCTGGCACATTCATACCGGTGTGATTGGTATGAATTCATGTCCTCACCCTACCTCCCAGTGAGCTGCTGAAGAGCTTCCCTGTTTTGTAATAAAGATCACAACATCCATCCATCCATCCATCCATCCATTCATCCATCCATCCATCCATCCATTCATCCATCCATCCATCCATCCATCCTCTGCCAAATGCCAAAGGGTGGGTAACCATCTCTGCATTCCCCTGAGGCCAGCAGCATGAGGGGATCCTACCCACTGCTTCTGATGATGCAGCATGAAACAGTGACCACCTCTACACATGCCTGTGATTCGCTGAAGCAAATTACTTAACACACTTGTAGTCAAAATACTGAAGTGTGTGAGAATTTACTCCTTTGTAAGGACTATTTAGCTCAGGTAACGCGGCCTTGAGTTGTGATCTTGGGTTCTGTCCAGACACTTTGCTGCCTTTGTCCCAGCCTTTTCAAGATATATTTACACCACAACAGAAGTGAAAAGTTAAATAAAAAAACCTGAGCCTTCAGTCCTCTGTGTGACAGCAAAAAATGTTGCTATTGATTTTGCCGATATCTTCTATCCCTTTGGTCTTACATACATTCTTGGGCATCAGGGCTAGATATAGATTCTTTATCACTAGTAGTAGAAGAAGCTACTGTGGTTCTACACCATTTAAATGAATCCAGAATTCAGACCCTTACTTGACACTGAGTATTATATTGACATTGGATATGACAGTCCAGCTAGGAGTGAGAAACTGGCTCTACTGGGTGGAGTTTTGCAGAAACCTGGCTACGCCACTGGTGCAAACCCCAGTGCAGATGGATTCTGCCCAGAGGGCATAGATAGCCTTTACACTCTTCTTCTTCCAAAACCACTGTTTTGATATGTTAAGCTTGACTTTTCGTGGAAAGAGCCTCAGCTCTTTAATGAGCGGTGTGAAGATTTTTAATGGGACATTTTCTATCCACTTCCAGTAGCAGAGTCACCAAGGATCACCAGGAATGCCCTAGTAAATATAAGGAGTGAATTAGCTCTGAAGTGTGTCTGAGTGTGTATACAGACGACCAGATCACTTATGTGAGTCACTGGCAAATTTGGCTACTACTACAACTAGTGTCAAGTCCCTGACATGGTTTCAGCAAGGCCTTGCACCACACTCACAAACAATTTCTGAGCGTGGTTCAGGAGTTAGCACAGGACCACCTTACTTTGAAGGCTGAATTTGACACTGTGGACATGGTTAAACCTTATCACTAAAACAGAGAATGGACAAGGTGCTGTTTGATTTACAGATATTGCAATAAACTTTTTTATATTGCCTCTGTTGGTTGTGGCTTTGTTGGATATGAATATATTGGTATCTTGAGGGCTTTACCCTGCAAGAGCCTCAGTTTTCATTGTCTTAGCGGTTTCAGGGCAGGCGAAACCACTCAGTAGTTTAATATCTTTGAGGTATCTGCATTGTTATGGCCATTAATAAACACCATCAGGCAGTTTGTTTCTTTCTTGCCCCCACTTGCAGCCAAGAAATAAATTAGAGTTAGTACTTGCCTTGTTTGCATGTGAGATACGCTGGGTGAGTGCCCAATGTGTGCTCGGCACAGCTCTAAGCAGCAACGGGCTGTGGAGCTTGGTGTGAATTCCTTAGTCTTTCCCTTACATCCAGCGTTGGGAAGAATACCTCCAGCTGGGGGCTTGTCCTGGGGTATTCACAGAATCAGGGAGTGATGCAGCTCAGAAAAGTCCTTGCGAGGTCTCTGGTTCAACTCCCCCATTCTAAGCAGGATGATCCTGAAGTTAGATCCAGCTTCAAATTTATAATTCATTGTTCAGGGTCACACTCAGCAATAATTTGAGTATCTCTAAGGATGGAGATCCCCCAACACCTCTAATTTTTTATTGCCTTCATGGTGGATTTCCCCCACCAAGCCCCATAACGTCTAACTTGGAATTCTATTCTTGTAGTCAAAGTCCATTGCTTATTTTCCTTTCACTGTGGACATCCAAAGAAAATCTAACTCTACCTTCTCTATACCCTTCCATTAGGCAGTTAAAGACAGGAGTAAGATCCCCTTAATATATCTCTGCGTATGGCTGAACAAACCCAGTTCCCCCAGCCTCTGCTTGTAAATCTTGCCCGTTAACCCCTTAACCCTGTTAGTGACTTTCTGCCCAACTTTCAGTTTGTCAATCTCCTCCACTTGGAAAAACCCAAAACTGGGAAGCTCAAAACTAGATACGATATTCTGGATGTCTTACAAGTGCCAAATACTTCCACACAAAGGAGAATAAGTCTTCTATTATACTATTACACTCCAGAAGATGTAAAAAGGATTATTCTCCTCTCAGGTTGTTTTCACATCCACTTCCTTGGTATTTTGAAATTCTTTCTTACCTGAATTGATGCATGTAAGGCAGGAATCAGGTCTAAGCCAATAGACAGTTGAGGATGATCCCTTTCTCCTTCATGTCTCCCTTGAGAATGAGAAGGACAGAGCAAGCAATGAGAGAAACTGGCAGCAAAACTGCATCAGGGCGGTTCAGGAGAAGATGTACACGGCAGAGCT
>NW_009728325.1:106544-119439 GCF_000703405.1 Apaloderma vittatum
AAAAAACAGTTACCTACCAATCTATCTCCTGCACTGGATGGATAGAGAAGAGAGAATAGTACTGTGGCACCATGCATAACACGCTGGTTGTCTTCCCATCTCACTTGCCTTTTGGAGGTGGTCCATGTCCACCTCATGGCCAAAGAGAGATTGCAGGGTTTTGTACTGATGCCAGAGTAAACCCATTTGCCCAGTAGAGTTTTTAGGGCACCTATGAAATAAAATTTAGATGCCACTAATGCATAACTCAACACAGACCTGGTGCTTTTCTCTCAACAACACTTGGACCCCCTGCCCACCAGCCCTAAGCATCATACTGAAGGTGCAGAGCAGAGCTGAAGAGGATCTACTAATCTGTCTTGGATTAGACCTCGTACAGGGAAGTTTGAGAGATTAAATATTCTGATGCTTACAGAGCTGTTTAATCATAAGATAATGCACAGCCTGTTCACACAAATTAGGGTGGGTCCCGTTTGCATAATGTTGATTCCAGAGATGAATTAATCTCACAGCCAACTTGTTTCTACCGCAGATTTTATCCATTCAGCACATTCAATACGGGATCCGATCTCAGCCTGACCACATTGTTGCAGGGTGGATTTTGAGAGGAAGGAAGGAGGAAAAGGGAAGCACAACCAGAAACGTAGCTCCACTTTACTGTATAATTGCTCCTGGATGGCTAAATTAAGGTAGAATTTAGCCAAAGTTTCATAACTTGAAGAGGGTCTTTGTTTCTTGCTGACACTTCTGATCAGAGATGTTTAATAATAATTCATTCCTACTTTGTTTTGCAAATAATACAACTTCAGTCATGGATCAAACATTCCCTCCAACCCTCCCGTGCTTCTTGCCCCACAGATCTTACCATCTGACTACTTGCCTTACAAAAATGCATCCATTCATTATGTTCCCCACGCTACACAGGATCAGAGCGCCAATTTTCAGGCGTTCCCTTCGAAATAAAAATCTATTTGGGACATCCATTGCTTCTTAACAAATTAATTAAATTTTAATTAAACATCACCAAGAAATTAAATTTCCCTTTGCAGCCATCTGGGTCGGGAAGGGCCATGGGGCATTCTGACAAAGTTGCAGCTTTTCTCAGCTTTCAAAGAGGAGGGATCTGTGCTGATTCATTCATAATCAGCCCACTGAATAATGCATGGATGCTAATGACAGTCCAAAGTCCTGAGAAGGAGCCAGAATGTACTCCCATAACTACATTTTTTTATTTTTGGTGAGGGGAGGAGTGGAGAGGGGAATAAAATAAAAAAAAAAGAAGAAAACAACTCATTTCAGTTTAAAAAGCCAAGATGGAAAACACAGCTTTGAAGACTTCGTGAGTTTCTGATAAATATTTTGGAGGTGCATTTTTAGGGATATTTTAGAAACTGCCTTCTGGGTTCTCATTCTATTACTACATTTTCTTCCATCTCCCATCGTAGCAGAACCACTAACATTTGAAAAAAAGGTTCTGAGACAGCTCATGCTCACAGCCCCTGCAAACACGGGAACCCATGAAGGAGGCAATCGGAGATGTGGGGAAGAAGAGAGGAAGCTAGAGGAGATCAGGACCAATGAGACATTGGGAGTTGTAGGGCTCTGAAGAGGACCTGCTCTCGTATCACCTCTACAAGCCTAGGTAGAAATTGCCTCTAATTAGAAGGGTGAGGGTTTTTTTAAGAGAAACACTGAGGTTAATGGCTGTAACTGTGGTGTATGGCTTTGGTTAAATGGTAATTTTAAGCCACCCCAAATTAATTCATATTCAGAGAGCAGGAAGGCTCCTCCCACCTTGCCCCAGTGCAGGACATCTCCAGTGTGAGGGGCTGGAGAAGCGAAGTCAGCTGAAGCACAAAAGTATCTAAGCTTGGCAGCAACCAACATCTAGATGAATTGGGATGAAGGAGCAAGTGTCTGAGTAGTGGAAACACAAACTTTCTGGTTTGTTCCCTGATCTTTACCACCTTTCTGCAAACAAAAGGCAGGACGAACGGGATGAAGCTCATTTTAACTGAGGATCTGAAGGAAAACTTGGAGGTGTAGAGTTAGGAGCAGACTGTGCTCTGCCTCTCACCCTGCCCTCGTCTTGGGAGCAGTAAATGGAGGTGGGTGGTTCGTAGCACGGAGTGGAGAATGGAGGGAAGAATAGAGGTCCATGCTGCGTATGGGAGGGACACCGAGAAAGAAGGAGTCTGCACAAGAACCACAAAAGTTCACGAGGGCTGTTTGGCCTGAGAGCAAAAGTCTGATGAGTGGGCTCAGATGTGTCCCACAGGTGAACAGTGTTTGGTGGAGAAGTGCAGGAGTGATTGAGGAGGGGTTGGAGCGTGGAAGAGAAAAGGATGCTTGTGATCGCTGGCAAGAGGGACCCACCAAACCTCTCTCTGGAAACCTGAGTCTTCTCCTCACCATTAAACAGGAGTTGTAATCTTTGGCAAAGTTTTGGCTCTGAGCTGCTTTTAATGCACCCAGATTCATTCCCAGGTGCAAGTCAGGAGTCAACACAGAAGAAGGACCATTCCGAAGTGGCAGTTTGGATGGAGCCACCTGATTTTGGAGGCTGAATAAGGAAAAGGCATGGCCAGATGATGCCTGCTGGTGTCTGGGTGAGACAGTCAGTGCTGTTGGACTTTTCTTTCCTAGCACAGCCATAGCCAGACGTGTGTCCCAGAGGAGCACACAGAGGAGTGTCCACGTTGCTCGGGATGTTATTACAGCCACCCAATAGCTCCCTGCAGCCCGTCCTTCCTCTTGACCCATTGCTGAAACAAAAGGGTTGGCACTAGTTACCTCCACCCAGTCCTAGCTATCCCCTGGGAACAATATCCCTATTTTTTAAGACATGAATAGGAAATATCCATTTCCATCTACCCTCCACCATGGTTTCAGATTGATTCTTCAAGGCTTCCTGCAATTCGCCACAACTTCTCCCTGCTGTTGCTCGGCATGGGGCTTGTTTTCCAGCCACCTCCCTCCATTCTGCGCTACAGCCATTCCCCACACAGTGCTGTGTGAATTTACCATGAGTGAATTTAAACCATGAGTGAATTTAAATACCAATGGCACCAGCTTCTCTCCTCCTTTTCCCATACCTCAGTAATTTCATTGACTTGCATCCTCTCTGGGTTTACACCACTACATCAGGATCAGCTTCTGGCTGGACCAACGGCCAAGTTCCACCTCAGAAGCTCCGGAAGATGCCAGCTCCTCAGTAGGCTTGCAAGTGTTTGTATAAGTGCATTAAAATGTGTTAAATGCAAGATCTTTGTGCCCTAAATGTATTAAATACAAATTTTTTGTTTCCTTTGAGAGGAAAAAAGTGTCACAGAGAATGTGGATCTTAGCAGACTCATGGGACTGTTCTCCATCTTCTCGGCTGCTTCTGCACTGGTACATAGGAAGGCTCAGGTCGCTTGTTGCGTGACCACAGCCCTAAGAGTCTAAATATTAAGTAACTTCACCAGCTGCAGAGACCTCAAGACATTCACCATCAGCTTGCGATCTCTTTCCACTACAGCTGAGCTTTGGTGTCCCCTCAGCCTGTTTCTTCCCTGCAGGTCTCAGGGTGGAAATCACAGCACCTCATTCCGTTTTGCGTGGTGCTGCTGTAAATCTGGGGTAACCGTGCTTCAGTGGGTAACCTTACATTGACATGGTTGTGATTAGGTGCTAAAAGCATGCAAGAAAAGGGTGGAGTGAGCTACATCTGGTGAGCCTGAGCTTACATGGAAGCAAACGAGAAGCACTTGCACTGAACCTTAGGGAGTTGTGCTCAGTGAAACCAGCATGTGGTCAGAACGAAGCCATATCCTAACATTTATGTGTTAACTCCATATTTCAGCCTCTTGCATCCCCTGGTTGTAAAGTGCTTGGGGTGAAGGAATTTTTTTTTTTGGTTTGCATTTATAGAGAATCTGGCTGGGGCTTTGCTGAGCCATGGCTGAACTCCTCTGGCAGTTGGGTGATGGCAACACTACTTACATGGGTAATGAATCTGGGTCTTGTCTACAGTGCTCCAGCCTCTTCCTATGTTGTTGAGACTTATTTAAATGCAGGAAGCACGCTGGAGCCGGGGAAATCCAACCTCACTGCTCTTGCTGCCTTTTATACCTTCTGGAAAATACAATGAAGAATGGACTAAAAACGAAGGGTGCTTTTACAAAGGACAAGCTGACTTATTTTAAAATAAATAAAGGATCCTGACCACGTCTGGGGGTTCTCAGCCCTCCTCTTTGACTTGAGAAGACTTAAATAAATTAGCCCAGTCTTGGATTTTTAGGCTAAGCCTCTTCCAGCAAAATTAGGGAGTCCCAAGGCACCAGTGGAACACAATTGTCCACGCTGATAAAGAGCACAGTCATTGGGATGGGTTTTGCTTGGCCAGACAGCACTGACCCAGGTGATTCCCAAGTGCATTTTGGGAGTATACACCTACACCAATCAGAGCGAGTCTCAATAAGCAATACAGGTGTACCATTCTAATAAGAAGTTTATTATGATTATTTGAGCAAGGAACGGACATATTAATACAGAGTTAGAACTCTAAGTTCCTAAATTTCGGTGGGATAAATAGCACCTTTAAATTTTTCCATGATCTTACGACAGGTGTTGAGACTTATCCAGGCACTTTCACTACAAGGACACTCACCAATGCAGTGAAGCTGTGCAAAAAATGAAAAACAAAAGGTGGATCCCTGGTCTTCAGTTCCCCAGAAATAATATTAGCAGCAATTATAATAATAGACAGTGGTGCTTTCTTTCTTTCTCCTCTTGCCTCCCCAGATACTGTGCTTGTTTCACTGGTAAGCGCTGAAGAACTGGTGTTGTACCAGCTTGTATTGCACGGTGCACCTTTAGAAAATACACTTCCTGACTACATCTGAGACTTATCTGTCACTGTGATGTTGGTAACACATTTTATCTCCTCCTTATTGCACTCTGCGCAGAGCTGCATGATTTGTGAACTTATATATTACATGTTTTTTCCTGTATAATTGCACCAAGGATGTAGACTCCACATTTACATACGAGCCTATATTTGCAAAGGGTTGGTGTGGTAGTCAGGCACTTTGCACAATAATAACCTGTTCCTGTTTGTCCCACAGGATCCCTGACAGTTCTTCGTGCCTGGGCAGGACGAGGTGTACACAAGCAATTCCTGGTCTCATGCCCCCTCCTAACACCGTTCCCATGGCATGACTCGTTTTTGGACATCCACCCCGAAGAAAGTCCGGGAGATGTGCCTCCAGGTGAAATCAGCGGGCACCAGACTCTTACATCCCCATGTAATTCAGCTCATTCAGGTATTTCCCATCCAAAAGCATCAAGGGAACACTGCATTTAATCACCACAGCGGTTTATTCAACACTGCTTCGCCCCAGCTCCCCAATGGGCTTGGATGTGCTTTTGCTGTGTGTTGCTGTGGATCTTCCTTCCAAGGCAAATATTTTCGTGCTAACAGTTTTATCTCCCAAGGCTCAGCCTATTACTACAGACTTTTCTCCCAAAAGGCACCACCAGTCTCTCTCCAACTCATTAATGCCACCATGGAGGAAACTAATAATGGCGTGTGTTCACCAGCTTTTTAGGGTTTTGCAGAGAGTAATGGATTTTCACAAGTCCCTTAAGAGAAAAACGATCATTCTGGTACTGGGGTTAGGCAGAGCACACTGAGGTGAAGGGACACAGCAAAGGGCGTGGAGTGATTTGACGGCAGAAGCAAGACATTAATTGTGGAATCCAGACTAACTCCATTCATAATTATTGCCTGCCATTAGCACAACGCAGGCTGTGGGGCGAGAGAGCAGATCCCCATTTCCTTTCAGCCTCCAAATAGATGTGATCCCCACAGCAGAGTTTTAGAAATATGACCTAATTCTATTTTTTTTTATTTATTTTGTGGTTTGGATGAAAGGTACAGGCAAAGCAGCAATAAACGATCATGCAATCTGTATTGTTCTCTCGGTTTAGGTTTACATCATTCTTTCTTCAATGAAAAGACTGAAAAAGAGAAAAATTGATCAAAATCTTCATTCTTTAAAATGGAGAACATGTCTCCTCTGGTTCTGTTTTGCTTTGTTTGATTGAAAATAGTAATCTATCAATCTTACATATTTATTGAAAAATCTTACATTTTTAATCAATGAAAAAATATTTACATGAATGTAATAAATGTTTAAATAAAGTGCTTGAACAGACTTTATAATCATAGAATCATGTGATGGTTTGGGTTGGAAGGGACCTTTGAAGATTATCTAGTTCCAACCCCCCCTGCCATGGGCAGGGACACCTTCCACTGCTTTAATTCATAATAATAATTATTATTATGGTGCCTGAATTCAATGAATATCATTATTATTAATTCCTAATAAGAAGAATTATTATGGTGTCTGAATTCAATGCATATCATCAAAATTATTGCACCTTCACACCTTTGGGACTTCTTCCATGCTCCCAGATTGGATTTAAACTGGCCAAAAGACTTACAAACAATGAGGAAGAGGGGCAGCCAATGTGGATATTGTCAATGTAGAAGTCACATTTCCATAGCACTTTAAGCTTTTCTTATATTTTAAAAGCTGGCTGTGTTTGCTAACTAAACCAGAAGGGTTTGGAGTTGGGCATTTTGTATTTTCATTATGTTCTCTTTAATCTACTAAAACTAAACAGGTGTTCAAATTGGTAGAATCTGATGATGAGAATGAAGCCTAACTCGACAAAGAAAATGTTAATTACAGCTAATGGACAGAAAAAAAAATACAGCACTTAAAAAAAAATGAATTATTTTTCTACTCTCTGTAAATGTTCTTTGGAGCTTGCATATGGCTATGAAAATGTTATTTTTTTATAAAAATGCACATTATATCTTCAAAAAAAAAATCAGACTAACTCACTCTGGTCAGTTGTCACTTTTATTTTTCCTTTTTTGCATGTGGGCCATTAAAGAGGGGAGAAAAGTGGAAAAAGTTGTGTATAGATGCATTTTATATTCAAGAGTATTTAAGGGAAACTAAGCTAAATCTAGAATTTTATTAAGGGGTTTTTTTTTCCTTAGAAGGATGTTTTCTGCAAGGAAATCATCAATGGAAAATGTTTGACCAGCTGTACTCTTATCTTTAGATCTGGAAACACATGCAATACATGGAAATCCCCGCCTCACTTGAAGTTTCAAGGGGGTGACTGCTTTTTGTGCTCATACTTCTTTCGATATGAGTAAGTGCTTCAGTATTTGCTTTTGTTTGCCATCCATCCACTCCACTCCAAGGAAAAATACAGGAAAATTTTCCCCTTTTTGCCATTTCGAGGCATGATCACTGTGCAGGCATCTGTGAAACCCAGGCCTGTTTGCGTTTGTTGGGGTTTTTTTTGCAGTCCCCTGAACAAGGCTTCAGTCTTGGCTCATTCTTTGGTCTTCAGGGAGTTTTAATCTGGAGATTAACTTCCAGCTTGCAGGAAATAGCAGAGAGAACCTGGATATATCTCGATATGGACTGGCCATCAGAGCTTAGTCATTTGAGCTGTTGTTAACACAGTCTTTGGCTTGGTTTTAGCCTGAGCCTGCTGACCTGAACCCAGATGATCCCCAGCCATGGGCCAGGAGTTGGCATAGTCCAAGAACTGTTCCTGGTAGGTTGTTAGATGCAGCACCAACTCTATGGACCTTACCAGGCCAGGCTAGTTGGTCATCGAGGCAGAGCATGGGCACTGGTCTTGGTTAGTCTGTCCCTAAGCAACTATTTGGATTCATCATGGAGTGGTTTGGGTTTTTTCCCCTCTGAGTTTAATGACTCAAGTGCATCGTTGTACCATGTAGCAAAGCAGAAGTGTCTCATCCTTTGGTCAATGTTGTCCTACTCAGTTCCTCATCTAGATGTGTTACTTGTTGAAATCTTCCAGGCAGAAGATACGCAAGTTATTTGAATGATCCTTAAGAAGTGGTTTAACAGTCCTTTGGAAGCAGCAGCCTCCCATCCTCTCTCCACCTCAGGCAGGAATTTAGGAATTACAGGAAATAAAACAATAATAACAACAACAATAGTGAGGGGGAAGAGTAAGTCAACTTACTTTTTCCAGTTGAGTGAATATCAATTGATGCTGATAGCTGCTTTTTCTTTTCTTTTTTTTATTTTTTGTGTCCAAAACCAGAGTACAATAATGTGCTCATAACTGCAGGATTCTTGCAGGCTCATTTAGTCCTGTATTCACTCACCTTTGGGCACACAGCTAAGGTCCCTAAAGGATATGAACTGACTCTCTCTGGAGAGAGCTGGCCATCTCTGGAGGGCTAGAAAGAATTCAAAGCAGGAGCATCACCTAAGAAGACATTGTCCCTTTTCACTGGGCTTCATCCAAGCTTCAGGAGATATTATAGTCTCTTTCCAGGTACAACCATCTCCAAAACCCTCCAACTCTTCTAGAATGAAGTCTCAGCCTGTAAGACAAAGTTGAGGCTGCTCAAGACAAATATCTTGTGTGATCGCTTTCCCGATGTGTGCTTCAAACATTTCCACCTCTAACAGGTCTTGCTGTGCTACAACAGAGCTGTGGCATCAGAGCTACACCAGTCTGGAGGTCCGTGTGCTTCCATGCACCTTCTCACTGGAGGATGGCAGAGATGAAGAGGTTGAAAAACACCATTACCACATTGCTGCCCTGTTGGACACCAAGCCCTAAAAAACGCACCAATGTGCTGCTTCTGTAAAAGACAGCAAGGGTGGAGAAGGATACTATCCTGGAGAAAACATACGGAATTCTGAAAGACACGATAAAGAAGCTGGATATAGCAGTAAAACCCTCCTATACTGAGAGGTGACATTGGCACAACACTTAGAGCAGATTAAAGGGGTCAGAGATGACTCCAGCCCTCTGTGACCAATTCAATCCCTGACATTTTTCATTTATGAAACTAAGGGTGAGGGTGAGATATGGCACTTGTCACACACCAGAGAGATCTGGGTTTTTTTGCCATCCAAAGCTGTTGAGTCTGGAATTCCTCTGTCCCTCTGGCAGTTGGTTTTTTTTGCTGAACTAAGGATAGTGGGTACTAATCTGAGGGCAACTTCTAATTCCTGCCCACTGCACCTCCTGCTTATGTCCTACAAGAGAGCTTGTAGTGCAAAATCCTGATGTTCTTCCAGGAGATCAGCACTCTCTGCAGGAGCAATGGGTGCAGAAATTCTATAAAATTTAGTTTTTCTTCATACAGGCTGGATTGGATTGCCACCTCTGGTTTTAATTCATACCTTGGTCAGGAAGTGTTGATAATGTTTAGGAAAAACAAAATCACATGTGCAGATAGAAAAAAAAAAATCTAGAAACCCCAGACATACACACAAACACACACACACACACACACACACACACACACATGCAGACCTGCTTCGGCTTGCATTACAGGTTCTCAGCCCGGGAGCAAATCACTTGGGAAATTTAATTAAACTTTAATGAGGTACTTTGATTGTTGGGCCGTATGCCTTGTGGAATTAATGCACAGTGAAGGGGCGTCTCATCATGCTGCTGGCAATTGCTGGCAAGTTCACGTAGAGCAGAACATGTCATCGTAAATCACCTTTTGAACTCAGGGAAAGAAACAGGGAAGAACAACCAGGAAGCTCTGATGGGTCATTTAATTATGGCAGGTCCTTCCCATGTGAATCCCATACATTGAAGAAACTCCCTCTGAGTAATTTTTGGGACTTTTCAGGAGGATGGGGAACTGAAGACAGGCAGGGGGTTGGTGGTGAGTTTCCTTCTCTTCTTTGCCCCAAGCAGGAGGGAGCCTGGATTGGAGGGAGCTCTGGCATGGGAGATCCTGGGATAGTTGACTGGTGAGCAGGGATCTCCATGAATTCTCCACAGGAACTTGGTGCACAGCTACCTACTAACCAGAGAAAAGCATTGATTTGTTACTAGTGGAAATGTGGCTTCTGTTTCAAGGGAAAGGCCCATTCAAGCCCTCCCCAACACGAGGGAAAAATGTTTTGTAATGTAGTGATTTCAGGTAGTCGCAGAGAGTGGTAAGATCTCCCCTGAGCCTCCTTTTCACTTGGTTGCCATGCAGCAGGGTCTTGAGGTCTGAGTTATTGACTAGGGATTGACTAGTGGGCATCCATCATCTCAAGCTGATGGGCAATGTTTCCGCCTCTCCAGCATCTTGTTCTACTTGTGTCCAGGGAAATGGCTGAGTTTGTGCAGCACCAGGGTATTGGCAGGACAAACATCAGGAAGGCATCGCTATCCAAATCCTCTGCTTTTGCAGCAGGACACATAGACCAAGCAGAAAATAAGGCCCAGATCTGAGCATCATGTGAAGAAAGAATGAATCCAGCAGCGTGTTCAGAGGAGGCTACAAGGATGATCCAGGGGCTGGAGCAGCTCTGCTATGAGGACAGGCTGCGGGAGCTGGGATTGTTCAGTCTGGAAAAGAGAAACTTTGGGGGGACCTAATAGCTGCCTTCCAATACCTGAAGGGAACCTACAGGAAGGCTGGGGAGGGACTTTTTAAAAGAGTGTCCAGCGATAGGACAAGGGGAAATGGGTTTAAGTTGAAGGAGAACAGGTTTAGATTGGATCTTAGGAAGATATTCTTCAGTCCGAGGGTGGCAAGACTTTGGAATAAATTGCCCAGAGATGTTGTGGCTGCCCCCTCCCTGGAGATGTCCAAGGCCAGGTTGGATGGAGCCTTGAGTAGCCTGATCTAGTTGAGAGGCATCCCTGCCCATGACAGGGAGGTTGGACGAGATGGTCTCTAAGGTCCCTTCCAGCCTAGGCCATTCTGTGAGTCTATGATTCCATGATTCTATGATTCTCATTACTGAGGGGCTGTAGTCTAAGTTCATCCATTTAGATGATGCCTCTGCTGTGGTTTTCAAGTTGGGAGCCCTGCTACTCTAGGATCTCAGTGGAAACAACTGGGCACGTCTGAGAAGTAAATCCCACCTTAAGTCACTGATCAGACTTGCCCAGATCTGTGCAATCACTGGGGAGGGACCTGACAGGCTCAGTCAGGTGTTAAATGTTGAGTGGAGGCATCCAAGTGTGCCTGTGAGCTTTAAGAGGCTGCGGTCCAAGGTGGGGGAAAAAGTTCACGTGAGATCCTGCAACGTGATCGTGCAAAGAGTGCTTGGTCACATCATGGGATCTCCTGCACCTACGGGTCTCCCACAATGCCTGGCACCTGGAATGAGCAGTGAGGTTGCACAAACATGCTCCAGCCGAGTGTTTCCTAATCCTGGAGCACTTGACTCTAAAACTGCAACACTTGAATCCTCTTGTGCACAGGGGAGAGAAGTGGGAATGTTTTCTAAGGTTCATCAACAGATGTATCCATGCAAAAAACAACACTCTAGCATTACCCAGGGCCCCCCAGTCTAAATTTATACTCATAAACAAAGAGAATCCAGATCAGGGGCACACACACTTCTGCAATGACTCTCGAGTTACTTGTAGCCTGTTCCCTGGTGTGATTTTTGGCTCAGGTCAAGTGGCACTGATGCAGTCAATGCCCAGGTAAGGTTCGAGGTGAGCAAAGACCAAGGGCCACTCACAGTAGGCTGTCTGGATGCTGTCATCCTCTTTTTGGAGGCTGAGAGGGTTCAGCAAGATGGATGGAGCAGGTGGGCTCAGAGCCGACCTGTGAATTTTCCTTCATAGCTGCATCCATGGGAGTCATCAGGGCCTCTGGAACCACCATGCCACCAGGGCACAGTAGGAGGCTGTCACCTCTCCCAGGCCAGCTCTGAAGAGGACATGTGGGACATGCACTCCACTGAGGTTTTCATTAGCCTGTGCTGACAGCTGAGGAAGAGAAGACCAGGGGATGTTGCTTTCTCCGAGCCATATCTAGCTTGACCTCTGTACTCTGCCTTGGCTACGCATGGGGAGCCCAATCATTTCTTCTCCACTCTGTGCTATTGGCTCCTCTCTTGTCTATTTTCTATTAACAGCCCTTGGCCCTACTCTAAGGTCTGTCATGCCCCCCTTATCCATGAGATCCTGATGCCACTCCTCTGCCTTTCCCAGTCCGGTCTGCACTCCAGAAGGTTCCTTTGAGTAGCCTGGTCCTTTTCTCCTCCTCCTTCTGGTTCCTTATTCAACGTTCTTCCTTCCAGTCAAGTTCTGTTCCCTCCCAGCCCAACCCTTCCTTGCCAGACTATGGCTGTCCACACCCACCTCCTCCTTCCTTGGCTGCTTTCTCCAGCCTCTTGCACCATCTAGACCTGTCCCCAGCACCTCAACGCTTTGTCTCCTGGGTCCCACCCCCAGCCTCCCACTCGCGGCTCAACAGTGTGTGCTACCATTCCCACACCCACTCAGCATCCCTCGGTGTCTCCTCGACCCAGTCTCCCCTCATGTAATGATGGTTTAAAGCTGTTGAAACTCCACAAGTCTCCCTCTGCAAGGACCTGCCTCCAGCACTTGGCAAATATTCCTGAAGTGAATGATGAGCAAACTCGGTCTCGGCACTCCTGTGGTAGGCTGATACCCAGAGAGGACAATCAGAGGTCTCCAGAATGGAAAAGAGATGGTTAGAGGAGTGGGATATGATACATGGTTACAAATTCTTACATGGCCTAAAGAAGGCAAATAAGGAAAAACAGAACAGGAGAAACAGGGCATCGAATGAAGCTGGACGGTGGCAGGATCAAAGCAACAGAAGGAAGTGGTTCTCACCGAGATGAGTTGTGAAGGCTACTAAAATCTTAAACCCATGACCAAGCAAATGTGTGGAAGAAAATCCCACTGAGGGAAAGCCAAGATAGAGAGCTCAACAAGACCTCAGCTGCAGGTGGTCTGCAGAGGGAGAAGGTCATGAGAGGTCCTCCTGTCCCTCTGCTCTGCCCTGGTGAGGCCACATCCGGAATCTTGTGTCCAGTTCTGGGCCCCTCAGCTC
>NW_009728325.1:119778-120053 GCF_000703405.1 Apaloderma vittatum
ATATTCCTGTGCACCCGACTGTAGGTGATCCTGCTCTGTCAAGGGGGCTGGACTAGATGATCTTTTGAGGTCCCTTCCAACCCCTGACATTCTGTGATTCTGGGATTCAAGGTGCTGGGGTGGATCGCTCTGCTTGCCTCCTTCCTATGCTCGTCTGCAGACAGGCTTTCTTTACCCTGTCAGAAACAACATCGTGAACTGCATTGGCCTTAGGGCTGGCCAGATGTGGCCTGTGTGTACATGCAGATGTGCATCATTATCTCCTGTGTGTATAT
>NW_009728326.1:0-694 GCF_000703405.1 Apaloderma vittatum
GCACCTCTTCCCTGCTCACATCTATTCAATCGACTGCAGGCGGAGGAATTAAGGCAGATGTATTTTTGTAGGAACACGGTCAGTACAAACGCCGGCGACTCCCCTCGAGCCGTACCCGAGCTCCTCGTCCGAGCGCGCACCGCGCAGGGAATCGCCGGTGAGCCCCGAGGACGCTGGTCGGTATTTTCCAGTTCAACCGTACGACAGGCAGTCCTCAACTGCGCTCCCGTGGAGGTGGACGGCAGCAATCATGCCTGTCACCACATCAGTGGAAGACACCAATAATTTATTGAAATAAATACCGGTAACAAACCACACAGCCTCTGGGAAAAATGGGTTCAAACGCTACACGTACGTCGGGTACAATTTCCTCTACGCTCTTGGGAAAAGCACGGTGATACACAGATTTTTTGGCCAGGTGAAGCCTTTGCCAAGTCCGGAGCAGCCAGATGTGTGGTGAAGATCGGAGGTGGAGGCTCCCAACTTGTCACGCATTGGGCTTTGCTGTAGGGAGGAGTCCAGTTTCAGAAGGATTTCTGTCTTCTTTGTAAGAGCGAATTTATTGATTTTTTTTTCCTTTATTTTGAACCAAGTCCACGTTGGCAAGCTGCAAGCTGAAGGGGGGGCTCCGTTTGGATGAGGCCCCTCAGAAGCAAAGGCTGCTCTTGCAGAGCAACCCCGGCGAACCCAGGAC
>NW_009728326.1:809-1112 GCF_000703405.1 Apaloderma vittatum
TCGCTTCGCAAACCTCCTTCCCGTGCCAGGACTGCCCGGGCTACGCCTGTCCTTGGCCGCCGCGGTTCTCCAGGGCACAGCCCTGCGCCGACAGCTCCGGGAGCACAGAGGACGGCAGCCAAGCAGGGAAATCCAGTCAACGATAACAAGGGGAGAGTCTTCAGCTCGGACCGGCCCTCGGAACTCATGTTTCCACTACTCGAATGAGAGGCAGCGGCTTGGGGCCTGTCAGCCTTTTGCTGCAAGAGAGAAAGGGTTTGTTCAGCCTCCACACGAACTGGATGCGGTTTTGGTGGGGGGGGG
>NW_009728327.1:0-240 GCF_000703405.1 Apaloderma vittatum
TCAGCACCGCTCTGGGGCAGCAGCACCCTGCGGATAGGGACAACACCCTTGTTGACCCTGGCTGGAGACCCCGAGGTGCCTTCTTGTCCTTGTCCCCAACCCCTGCGTGGTGACAGGCACGCAGCCCCAAGCTGGCTGCATCCACCCCAAATGACAGGTGAACCTCTGAGGGGCCACATTTGGGAGCGCGGGAGGGGGAAAAGGGACGAAGCCGGGAGGTGACAGCAGTGACGGCGGCAG
>NW_009728327.1:865-1488 GCF_000703405.1 Apaloderma vittatum
TGCTGGGCAGGGCTGGGGAGGTGGCCGTGTCTCCTGACCTCCCACCGGGGGCTTCCTCTGCTGGTTGCCACCACCTTGGTGGCATCTGTCATCCCCCCATCCATCTGTTATCCCTCCCTCCCCACGTGGCCACACATCCCTCCATGCATTCAGCCTCACCCGGGAGGTCCCAGGCTGAACCTCCTGCCCAGGTTGTCCCCGGGTCTCAAGGGAGGACACTGGCCACCTCAGCCACACAACCTCTTGGTGCCAAGCTGGGGAGAAAACAGGCTCCTGCTTGACTGGCTGGCTGGCTGCTTGGGTGGCCGGATGGCTAGCTGGCTGGTTAGATGTACGGGTGGCTCGCTGGCTGCACTCTTGTCTAGAGAGTTGCGCAGCTGGCCGGCTGGCTACCCGCATGGCTAGATGGGTGGTTGGCAGCTGGCAGGTAGATGACTTGTCAGGGCTGGCTGGTTGGCCAACTGGCTAGTTTGCTTGAAGGCCAACTAGATGGCTGGTTGGCTAGCTAGCAGGTCAGTTGGCTGGTTGGTAGCTGATTGGCTAGCTGGCAAGGGGCTAGCTGGTTGGCCAGCTAGCTGGTTGGTAGATGCTAGGTGGTGGGATGGCTGGCTGGCTGGTTGGTT
>NW_009728328.1:0-775 GCF_000703405.1 Apaloderma vittatum
GCTGGCGGCAGCGATAGGTGCCGAGGAAAAGGGGATTCGGAACTCTCTGGGAGCTCAGGTGCTGCGGGGATGCGGGGCGGGCCGGGCGGTGGAAGCGCTCCCCCAAAGCTTTGCCCCTCTCCTCCGCGCTTCTGCAAGTGTTCACCTCGGCTTCTGGTGTGACACGGTACATGAAGCTATGCTTTACAGAAGGGCCACCTTTCCTAATTATTTTACTGTATTCTATTTTCCCATTGCCAATTTACAGAAGTGTTTGTGCAGCAGCCTTGTGCAGCTTCCTGCCAGCCCTTTTCAGAGCCTGAAATGATGACAAGACTTTTAAATCCAAAATGATGGGGGTTTGTAACTTGGGGACTCACTTACAAAACCTATTTGCTCATAAGAATTGCTCTGTGTTTAAGTGGCACTACATGAGTGAAGAATTCAAAGGTGAATAAGCAGTACTGTCCTTTTTGAGGCAGGGTTGAACCGTAGGACTTTCACCCATGGAGAAGTGGTTTGATTTACTGCATGCACCTGTTTATTGACATTCAGTGTCGTATACCTGAGATCATCCATACGTTTGCATCAAGCGACTGTCAAACGAGTGGAATCTGGGATGAGACTGTGAATTAGAGGTGTATCTGTGCAAAACCATCATGAATAGCATTAATCAGATACCAGACTGCTGTATTTACATCTGGGTACACTCCTGTTGCAGCAGATTTGGATTTGACCCAAAGCACTGTTGCCTACAGTGACTGCAGAGGAGCCAAGGATAACCAGACCAGGAATG
>NW_009728328.1:806-3221 GCF_000703405.1 Apaloderma vittatum
GAGCCTTGTGGCAGCTCTGGTCAGTCAGAGACTGGAGGGATACATTTCTGTAATCTAACCTGCTGCTTTTAGTTTTAGGATCACTAGTCATATGTGCACTTTTCTTCCTCGTAAAGCAATGAAAAAGAGGGCTTGCATTTCTGTATACTGGCTCCTATTTGTGCCCCTTAGCTCTTCTTCCTTCAGCTTCTCCTCTAAAAGCACCAGATCCAGTTTGAAACAGTGCCAGTGTATCAAGATCTCTTTTATGAGCTCTGCAGAAGTATTTCTTTCATTTTCCTTTTGTACATAAAGCTCTAGCACACAGTTGAATTGCAGAGTTTGGTAAAGTGTGCCTTTCTTTCAGCTGAATTAAGTTCTTGTCTTCATTAATCAAGCATTTAGGCCTCAGTGCATGCTATATGCCACGTATTTCACCATTAAACTAATTCAGATTGAATCTGTGACTGCTGTACATTCATAAGGCAAGAATTAAAATGCATGCTACGTCATTCATACGGTTCGTTTTGCTTATAATCCTGAGAACCTCTTAGAAGAAAACATGGGGTTTACAGCTGAGGTCCTCTATTTGAAAAATAGGTATGAAAATGAGTATGAATAATACGCCAGGTCCCGGGTGTGAGTGAAACTGTGCCATGTGGTTTCCATACAGAAAGTGAAACTCTATCAGCCCTGCTGCTATTACGGCTGTCATGTATTTCCAGCATCCTCCTTGGGGGTTAGCAGTCTGGCTGCTCACGGGAGGTCCTGAAGCTGTTTCCTTTAAGGTTTTTTTGGGGGATAGAGAGAGTCTTGAGGGCTGGATATGCCCAATTCTGTGATCACTAGTGTTCAGCCAGCAGTAAAATTGAAAACAAAGGTTGGTTTCAAACACGTCTCAGTGTAATTGTGCTTTGAAAAAGCTCAGGAGCGCTAAAGCAAGAGAAAATAGTAGAGTCTGTTTTTTGTCTGAAGAAGAGCAACTCGGAATCAGAAGTGGTTGTGAAAGCAGTATGTGAGTCACAGCATGGAAATATCTCTGCCTCCGGGTACTAAAATTGAACACCCTTTCCAAAAATGAATGCTCGGCTCCTATTTGTGTTGGGATAATTGCATTCTTCCCACCTAAAACTCTCTCAGCACCTCAAGCTGTCACCTTCCCACTCTGTTTCGCTGCGGTGTGGTGCCAGGTCACTGCAGTTTTCCTCCTATGTGCGGTTGCTGTTAATTGTGCAAAATGATTGAAATGTTTACGAAGGCCATGGAGGTTTTCTGAAGCCATCGAGTCAGTTTTAGTTTTGATAGAAGTTTCAGGAAGTGAGATTCCAGTTGGGTACCTCAGAGGATTTCTCTGCCAGAGGCATGCAAAACGCAGCTGCCGCACTCAGCCAGCGAGCGCTGCCAAAACTCCGGTGGTTAGTACCTGCACCGTGCTTTGGCGTCCTTCAGGAGCTTGAGGAGAACTAATCTAAGTTTGTTCTTGGTTATATTTCAGAAACCCGTGGTCAGCTGCAGGTTTGTGATGATTTTAAGCTGGTTCTGGTAGTGCTCAGCTGTGATTGAGCTGTTCTCTGCCGGCCAGCTTTGCTGCTTGAAATCCTACACCTGTTGTCTTTTTAGAACTAGACCTTATTTTATACTATTCGATATCATTTTATATAATTTTATGTAAGTTTGTACTGGGAACTTGAAAATGGAAATAACAATAAGATTGTGTATGCTTATATTTCTTATGTTATGGTCTGATATTATTTCCTTTCCTTAGAGTAAATATACTACAGGTGATCCTATAGCAGCAGAAACCATATAACTACAGTTAAGTCATCTCTTATAAAGAAAAAAAAAAAAGAAAAGGCATAGGGCCACCCTCAGCAACGTATGTACCACATATTAATAGAATTTATCTGTCGCCTTTTTTTCAGGAGCATGTTTTTAGTAAGAATAGCTTTAGGCCAGTATTGAGCCTTCAGTTTTTAACCAGTGTGTATGTATATTGTGGGATACGCTTCCTTACTGTACACAATTTAGCTGAAAACATAGATAGTTATTACCAAGGCACTGCTCGTAGCAGGATACTGCAGCTATAAGCAGGTACAGCTGAGCAGAGAGGAAATCAAAACAAGCTGCTTCATTTTGACAGAGGCTTGTTTCCAAGTCAGTTCTGGGAAAAATATCGGTGACTTGCTAGGGTTGCTGCTGAAAGAAAAGCAGATGTGAGAGCTGTCTGCTCAACATCAAATATTTGCATCTTTTCCCATAGGAAGGCAACTGGGAATTGCTCCTAATTGCTTAAGTCCGGTGTCTGCTTGGCACCAAGAGATGTCGTTTGGCCTTCTATATCCTGCAGCTTTTGGGCACTGCTGTTCATGGTGGCTTTGTGTGGGGGGTGGTGTCTGGGAAGAGAGGCAAGGAGGGAAGGAAAAAGCTGGAGGGGGG
>NW_009728328.1:3231-5328 GCF_000703405.1 Apaloderma vittatum
AATGCCGTGGTGCCACCAGCAGTCCTTACTACATGTTCAGTTTGGGCGTTGGCTGTGCATGGCTCATACATAGCTGGTATGAATTAATCCCCTTGTTTTAGCATCTCTTTGTTTTATAATATAAGAAAACACCTTGGAAACCTTCTCACGACACAGAAACCATCACCTGTTGAGTAAAGAGACCTAAGAAACTTGGCTATCATCAGCATAAAGGCCTGGCAACACTACTGGCTTGTCACTTGTGGTGGGATGCTGGGTTAGGAAGCGCCTGGCAATGGACCAACCCACAGCATCTGTGTGAATCTGCCAGAATGAAGACTTGCTGCACTAAAAAACTGACATTTCCCTCTGATGCTCTGTGATGCATCTTATCATGGTGCAGGGTGTTGAAAGTTGGCAAGGTGGAGCCTTGTCCTATGCTCTATGCACCACGGGTCTAATATCCCTATTGACTGCTTTGGACTTTCCCGGTGGTGACAATCCTTGCTTGCCCCACAGAATTTCCACCTGATTTCTGGGAAGCTTTTTTCCCCTCCCTTTTTTTTTTTTATTTTAGTTCCTATTCTCTCAGTGATTGCATGCGGGACTTGAGGTGCTTTGGCCAGCAGAAAACACCAGGTGAAGGGTGGGAAGCTCTGGGTGCTTCATCCCAGCAGCTTCTGTGGGTGCCGTGGGGGCAGCGGTGCCATCTGCGGCATCCTCCATTTCTTGTCCAGCTGAGCCTGCATCTCTCTACACAGATTAATCATTTTTTCTCAAGCAGTCATGAGAATCAAATGTATAGAAAGGAAAAAAACCCCAAACCAACAATTGTGAGACTAAATCATAATAAATATATAAGAAAAAGTAGTCTTAACTCTTGAATTAGGCTCCTTTCTTGTCCTGCTGCCCTGTTACTGGCTCTCCCTTCTGGTGTCCCTCTCCACATTCACATGTTGCTGGGGAGGCTTTTTATAGGAAATAATCCTATCTTGTGAATTCTGTAAGAGCTCAGAGCTAAACTTAATTTGGGTGTAATTAGGCCAAAGACTATTACTATGGCAGCTGCCAGCCAAGAGCTTGAAAAACATCTCCAAGTGCTGCTGAAGCAGGCTGTGTGCCAAGAGTTGACATCTGTGCACCTTGCATTTAGTTCACCAGGATTCTCTAAAACCTGAGGCATTAACGATGGGACTGAACCAACAAGCGTGCCAATAGCATCGATCTGGAGCAGAGAAACTGAACGCAGCAACATCTTTTTGTTGGAGGTGCAGATCCCTGAGAAGAGCGATTTGCACTGTGCTGCTCTTTGGCATATGAGGAGTTCTTAGCAAAAAAGCAGAAGTTACCAGCATGAGGAACAGGCCTGCCTGGGGAGCTAGGACAAATCTGTAAAAACATTTCTGTCAGTGTCAAGTCCTAATCATCTCTGAGTGAGCATCCTCAGCTGTTGGTGAGATTTTGTTTTCCTGTTTAGCTTCTACAGAGACAGGTTTACATTTTCTTATGGAAATCTTGGTAAGCTGACTTTGGTGTCAGTATTAATTTTAAAAGTATCATGACCCTCTAGTTTCCAAGGTGTTTTCTTACGTGATAAAACAGATGCTAAAACAACAGGATTAATTCATACCAGCTATATATGAGCCATGCATGCTGCCTGAGATTTGGGGTACCACTAATCGTGGCAGTGGAGCCAAATGGTCATCACCACTGTTTGGAGATGTTTCTCCTTCAGGTGAAGGGAATTTTTTTTTTGTTTTCCTTAAATCTCACTGGTGAGAATTTAATTCACAGTGGTTTTTTCCCAATAATCAAAAAACCTATCACTCTCAAGGCAATGCTTGATAAACACCCAGTTCTTTTCCCACTGCATGATTTTGGTACATCTCTGAGAGATAACTGGCAGCCCAGTGGAGAGGGAAAGATATTTGCTGCTTCTCTGACCCGCTGCACTTAAACATTCTATCCTCTGAGTTTGACATTCAGATACTACTCTATTACCAAAGTAAACCTCAGGGAAACCTCAGTTGTTTTTTTTTCTCCAGTGCGCCCATTTGTGTCTCTCCATACTTCCTTCTTAAACATAGTGTATTGGGTTGGCCTGGCCGGATTCTGGCG
>NW_009728329.1:0-5859 GCF_000703405.1 Apaloderma vittatum
GAGGGCTGAGGCTGGAGCTCCCGCAGCAGCTCGTGTGTGCGTTCAGGCCGCGGGCAGGGTTTGACTTCTCAGCCTGCGGCACGGTGTGACTGTGTCAGTGCAGCTGCCCCGAGCTTTTCACAGAATCATGGAGTGGCCAAGCTGGAAGGGACCTCAGAGTTCATTTAATCCAACCCCCCTGCCATGGCCAGGGATGCCATCTCTTGACTAGACCAGGCAACACATGGGGATCCAACGGGGATCGAACCCGCGGGCTTGGGGTTGTCAACGGAGCTGACCGGCCCCCTCTGCTCCCTGCCCCACATTTTTGTTGTTCTGTAACAGAGAAACGATTCACAAACCTGTGGAGACTGACTCAACCTCAGCAGACAGAGAAATGGGCCTGGCCAGGGCAGGATCTCGTCTGTGCCAGAAAACCCTCTGAGGCCGTTGCTCTTCCCTCCCTCCTCCTGCCTGCGGCAGGTCCAGACTGTCCCACCGTGCTCTGTGGGTTTAACTTCTTTACAAAAAGTGTCCCTGCTGAAAGCCAGTGCCCCTCACAGGTGCTAAGGGAGAAAAATGTGTCCGAAATAGCCCATCTGGGCCATGTGTTTGAATTCCTTCCCCCCTTCCGTCTCGCTGCCCTCATTGCTAAGCAGTGCCCAGATGCCGTTAACAGCCCGTTCCCCTCGTAACAGCGCTGCTTCATCAAGGGCAGCCTCCGTGAGAGGAGAAAGCAAAGAAGCTTCTTTTCTCTTTGCGATGGGGAAGCGGGAAATCGTGTTGGGAGACGGCATTTGGGCCTGGAGCGGGGCAAGGACGGGGAGAACAGCCCCAGGGCCATGGGGAGCAGAGCTGCTGTTCTGTCAGCGTGATGGGCCAGCAGCTTTGGGGCAATAAATGCGAAAAAAGCCGCAATAATGCAAGTGGCCGTGGCCCTTGGCGTGCCGTGGGCGTGTTGTGCTGTGCAGCAGCAGTGCAGAGCAGCCCTCGAGTTCCTGCTCTTACGGGCCATAAACTCCCTGGTTGTCGTGGGGACACGCATGTGACATCTCCCTCCCAGAAGCACAGTCTAGCCTTTAAAAAATAATTAAAAAAAATGTTTGTATCCGGAATAGTAGACGTTTGAAAGCCAGTTCGATGGGTCAGCGTTTCTGAAACTAGCAGAAATGAGGAAATGGGTTGCTGATGCAGTCCAAAGCCCTGCAAAACATTTATGCTACAAAGTCAGTTAAGCTGCTGCTTTCTCTGGTTGTGTTCCAACATTTCTGTTTCTCCCTGCTCATTCCTCATGCTCCCAGCATAGCCATACCATAACCTTTTGTCTGGCAGTTAAAAAAATAAAATCTAGGTGTAATGACCTATCATCTCTGGCCTCTTGTCTTGAAACAATAAATTGCTCTGTCTGGACATCTGTGCTGAGCAATAAATTTGCCTCTTGGGTTAAGCAGAACTTCAGTGCAGGGGAAGGGAACCAGTGAATCTGTGAATTGTGGGGAGATATTTCTATTTGTCTCATCCTGATTTTCTCTTCTCCACATCTCGCTGCCTGGCTTTTGGGTAGTCACTGAGACAACGTACCCTCTTCTTCCCCCTGTGAATTACTCATCAACCGAAAGTGACTTTTTCCCGTGTCCTGATTGTCTGGGGGAGGCTGTAGCCAGCACCTGATGCTTGAGGAGGGGAAAGATGTGACGCTGTTTCAGTCTCTGTCCGTACCACGTTTGGTACCTCATAACCTTGCGCATGTTTTCCGTTGGCACAGAACACCCGGCTGCTCTCTCCTTGTGGGTTTCCAACACAAAGTGTGGCCCTGCCGTCTCTGCAGAAGTCAGAGCAGCATTTTCGTAGCTGGGCGCTGAGCAGGTATTTCTACCAGGTGTATCAGACCGCAGGGTTGGCCAAGAATAATCTGGAGAAAAAAGCTCCTGTAGCTATGGCTGAATGGAAGTTGGGACTAAATCTGTGTCCTCTAGGGCACACATCCTTGTTTTGTAGGCTGCAGCTCTTGGTTGCTTTTGCAAAATGTTTTGGTAATTTCATGGCCTCTTCTGCTCTTACTCAACAGCAGAAATGAGCCTCTTTCAGGAGCCTTGTTTCTTTTACGGGTGCGCTATGAAGGCTTTCAGTAGCACTCGCCTCTAAAGCACCCAGCAGCATCAACAGCGGTGTCGTATCATTAGTTGGAAAAGCAGCTTCAACATTTGATTTAATGTCTTTATGGAGGAGACAACAGAGGCAGAACTGGTGTGGTGGGGAATGACTGGAGTCAAATTGTACCTGCCTGACTAGCAGGAGCCCTCATTTCACCTTGCTGCTCCTCCCCCTTCAGTGCTCAGGTCTTGCTAACGCTCCACAACCTGCTGTCGTGCTGCCCGCACCCTCCCACTTCAGCCTGAGCACAGATCGGTTTTTTAAGCTGCCAGAGGTGTCACAGAAAGCTGGATTTCAGCTGCTGTGCTGCCTTGGAAATGGTCAGTCCAAGGCAACGGTTGCCTCTGCCAGCCCTCTCATTCCTCGATCCCTTAGAGCAGAGGGGTTCTCAGGGCAGGCTGGACACCCCACAGTGGGTGGCCACCTCCCCACCTCAGCCCTCTCACCCAGTTGCATCGCAGCAGGCCTAAGGTGTGTGGTTGTTTGGCTCACAAACCCAACAGGAGCCATCTTCACAGCCTGGGTTCTGCTCCGGATGCCAGGCTTCTGTGCACTCCTCCACCTCCTCCACCACTGCTGCTGCTGTTTCAGTCGCTGGGCCTGACAACGCTTCTTGCCAAAAGACTTCAAGAGCAGATTCCCCATGCATCGCAAGGCCCAGTACATAACACAGGCTCTTCTTCTGAGCAGGATTAGTGCCCGTTAACCAGTGCTGGAGGAGGGGCAGCTATCCATCTCAGGAAATGTCCAGCTGAGGACACAGCCCAGCCCTGGCACAGGCAACACTGTTCTGCAGGAGACAGCTTGGTTACTGCTGCCTCTGTGCCGCTGCCAGGTGACGGTTTGCCTTCTCTCAGCCTGTGCTGTAGTTTACCCGCTCTCAGGATTTCCCCAGAAAGGCAAAGGCAGGTCCAGAGAGAGGTGTTTGTTGGTGCGAATGAGGAAGGAGAAGGTTGGAGAGGAGGATGCGGGGCCAGGAACCCCACCAGCAGGTCTCTCGGTGTGTGCAGGGACACTGTCAAGGGCATTTCCTGCACCTCTTGCATTCTCTTCATGGGCATCGCTGGGCTGAGCCAGACGCACAGATAGCAAGAGGAGATCTCATCTTTGGAAGTGGTGTGATATCCTCACGCAGGAGAATAATGTCTGTGGGCAGCAGCCTGGATGTGCTGGAAAGGAGAGCAGAGCAAATATTTGAGAGATTTGTACCCCAGCACAGCTTCTCAGGGCCAGGGCTGACCCTTGCCTGGACTACAGTGGGCTTCGTCCCCAAAGAGCTTTATAAAGCTCCCTGAAATTTTATCATTCTGGCTTACAGTGATGCGCAGTAGTGGCATGATGGGGTGGAGGTTATTGTACAAAGGTTATTGTACAAAACATGTCCAAGATGAGAGGAGCTGGGATGTGTGAAAACAGAAGAATTGTCTTCTAAAGGAGCCTGTAAACTTGTTCCCATCCATATGTGCACACAAGTCTGCTTCCAAATATTCTGCTGAGCCCCTTCCCAGCTTAAAAACTGGCCGAGCCACCACGCTCCCCCGTTCCCTCCTGCCCTCCCCAAGCACGGCGCGAGGGCTTTCCCGCCAGGCTGCAGCTCAGAGGGGACGGGGAGCCTGACCTCCTGCCTGGCGTGGTGTCGCAGTGCCACTGCAGTGAAGCGAAGACCCTTGTTTCAGCTCCCTGACCTTCAGCAGCCCAATCATTTGCTGTCATTTCCTACTCTCCCCTCTTCCCTACCCTGGCAATAACTCTGTGCGCGCATAAAAGCTCAGCGAATGCTAATCAGGATAAATGTAATGGTGTTTCTAGCCCTGTGAACACATGCTTTATGACTGTTGTGGGTTTGGGGGGCTTTTTTTTGGTGTTTTTTGTTTTGTTAAAGGAAAAAAAGTCCCACAGGGTTTTTGTTAACATAATTGTATTGAGCAAATTTGAAATATTTGAAAGCTTTTAAGTGCCTGTTATATATACACCCAAGGTTTGTCTTGGAACATGCTAGGTTGCAATAGACATTTTCCAATTAAGTGAAACAGCAGTGAAGATAATGGGTTTATGGAAATGGAAGAGCCATGCTGGAGGGAGATGGAAAGCCAAAAAGCATTAATCTTAATAGGATCCTTTTTTTTTTTAGCTTTGCTTTTCCTTTAAACTTTTGAAACATTTCCCTAGGCATGCCCCTGGTTCTGCAGTGGCACGTTCTGTATCTACAGAATCTTTTCCTGTTTCTCTTTTCCCCTCACGTACTTCAAATTTCTCTCTCTTTTTTTTTTTTTCTTCCCCACTTCGCCTTTCTCTCCAAGAAATCATCTCCACCGTCCTTTCTGCAGTGGTGGAGGCTCGTGCACACACACAGTCATCTGTCACTTGAACGGAGCCTGCGGGGTGGGAAATGGGGAATTCACAGCCTTCTGCTCTGGCAGCCAGAGAAACCCTCCCAAGAGCCAAACCCTCCCTCCCTCTGCTTCTCCTGGAGGAAATCCTCGGGGAGAGGATGGAGCTCGGGTCCAGTTCTTCAGCCCAGTCACCTTGGGCCAGGCTCCTCCCTCCTGGGGGGGGAAACACCTTTTCCAGGAGGCTTCCCAGCGGAATGAGCACGGAATGAGCACGATCCAGGGGGAATCGCTGGCATGCTGCTCTCCTTTCCCTGCTGTGCCCTGCTGGCTGGGATCTCCGGAGCGATGCCGGACTTAACCCTCACCTCTGCCTGTCACCTCTGCCTGTCACCTCTGCCTGTCACCTCTGCCACCATTGCTAAACTGCTCTGCCGGGCGCTCCTGCTTCCCCTTCATTGCGTGACCACCAGCATGGATTTCCTTGAGGCGCTTCATTGGGCTACATCTCTATAGAAAAGATCACCTTGAGTCTGGCATGAATTTTTTTTTGGTTTCCTTCCTACCCCTGGCCATGGAAGTGGACAATGTTTCTTTAAATCCACTCACTCCTTTACGGTTGCTGTTTTGCAGGGAACAGTGCTTAGATCTTTAATCTGAAAACAAAAGAGCTCAGACTCCCCAGCTGTATTTATCTTTGCCCAAATCAGAAGGGTTGGACACCACCCCCCCCTCCCCAGAGGCAGGGGCATTTCGGGAGTGGCTGAAGGGAGATATATATATACATATATATATATAATGTTGCGGTTAGACAGGTTTTGGCATGGGAAGGGCCCTGGAGGTACCACATAATTCCCCTGGATTGAGGTTCTAATACTGCACCTGTCAGCGCGGTGCCAGTGAGGTATTAGAGCGGGTCACGGGGGAGAGTGTATTGATCCCATCCCTGTGCAGTTTACGGCATCCTCTGCATCCGTTATGTCCAGCGCATCAGCCCTGGCCCACTTTCCTCCCCCTCCTCTAACAGCAAAATCTTTCATCCATGAGCCAAAGCAGAACGGCTTCTCCAGCTCCGATGTCCCCAGGAAACGTGTTGGGCCTCTGCCAGGAGTGCAGAGACTACTTCCACACCCAGAAGCGTTCACGCACTAAGCAGGATTAAGACACAGCTGTAGGCTTTTCTGTGACCTTTGGGTAGTTAAACTGTCTTGGCCTGGCTTCATGAATGCGAGTAGACTTCTCTCTGGTTTCCAACCCAGCTTTCTCCCTGCGCAGAAATACTGTGGGTTTGACTGTGTTTTGACTAATCGTGGGTTTGACTATGTTCTTAGATGCCTTTCTTGGGAAAGTAAAAAATAACACTGCGATAACCAGACTTTATGCCTTTATTTCCCTA
>NW_009728329.1:5890-8706 GCF_000703405.1 Apaloderma vittatum
CTACAATATTATGTTTCCCTCTGTTTTCTAGCCCATTCTGTTTCTGTCTTATACTTGCTCTCCGCGTGGGGTTTTGTCTTTAGATCTAAAATCTCATATTTGTGCGTGTACGTAATGATTTTAAAGGCTTTGTCCAAACTATTCTCCCACTAGAGGGTACTCCTGCTACATCAAAAATTGACATGGAGGCCTGGACTTGGTTGGCAATGTGTCCCTCTTCTTTCGGAGCAGGCTGCTCAGTGACAGCAAAACCTGGAGGTGTTCAGCCGCGCTGCTTCCTTGCGTCAGCCGCCGTGGAGCTGCCTTGTTGCTGGTCGTGCAGGCGCCCAGCAATGCTGTAGAGCCATTTGGGCCTCTCCTGTTTCCATCTCATTTGGCTGCACAGCGCTCTGCACCTCCAGGAACAGAGCCGGCTCGTCTGATCCCTTGGCCCTCAGACCTGAGGTTAGTGCCAGCTCCAGGAGCGGTGAGCTACACCTCACGGCCGGGTTCTGATTTGAAACCACTCTGATCACCACGTGGTCCTGCAGAAACAGGACAGCTGCGGAGTTGAGGCGTAGAGTTTGGGTGCTCTTGGTTTTGGGGTGTGTTATCGAGGGCACGAAACAGAGAATTTTTGCCGCCACCCTTCTTTAGGCAGCAGGTCAGACCGTGAGTTCTGTTGTGGCCTTGAACTCAGTGTGTGCACTGGCTGTCGATGGGCAGGAGCCTCCCTTAACAGCGGATTTATTGGGCTCTCATGGTGCGAGACCACAAAAGTGGCTTTGGGTATGGCTGGACCCCCTCCTTCCTCCTCCACGCCTGAAAGCCCGGCTGTATTTACGGCAGGCGGGCAGGACGCGGCACATGCTGTGCTTTATGCTACTCCAGGGGCTGTTCTTTCATTGCAGCGTGGTTTCAGCCTCTGAAGGGGCACAGCTAGTGGAGGAGATTTTAGTTTTTCAGCTCTCACTGAAGGAAAAGCTCCAGGTTTCTTCCCTATGGTCCCTCTTACGAGAACTATCCCCCAGTGCCTGGCTCCCCTGCCAGCATCTCCCCTTCACACCTCCCTGCTCCTGTAGAGCCTCTGGGATTTCCACCGCGGCTGCTGCTGCTGCTTTCTCTTTTGAGCATGCTCATGCTTCTGGCTTTTCAGGCTGATTAAATGAGTAGGCAGGAATTACAGCCAACCATCCATCACCCGAGTCAGTGTTCCCTTGACCCAAGCAAGATGAAAGAGGTCAAAATCTCTCTTTCCCAGGCAGCGAGATAGCCAGCTGCAGCTTTGTGGCAGGGCACGTCCAGAACCGAGCTGGAGGGGGTTCTCCTCCCTAAAAGAAGCCTAAGTGGGCTCTGTCACCAGCTACACAAAGGGATGTCCTGAAAGCAGTTGAGAGTCCCAACTGACTACTGGTAGTTGGTCGAAAAGTCTATTCTCAGGAAAATAAAGCATCATCTTTTGCGGAAGAGAGGGCCTGTAGCATGTGTTGGTATTTGGAGCAATAAATCCCAAGTGTGGACCATGCAGGGGAATCCCGCTGTCCCATCAAGTCTACTTAGGCCTCTCCAGAGCAGCTCTTACTTACACGTGCTCTCTGTAAGTGCAAATCCTCTGTGTGTGCCATCAGCCACAGGCAGGAAGACAATCCAAGACACTTCAATGATCTGCTTGAGCGTTTGGTCCTCTCTGGCTGAATCCGTGGGCTGTGGGACCTCATGGGGAGCCTCCTGGTTGGGATGGAGTGGTTCCTGGAAGCATCAGTAAAGCTGGCTTCTCTTCAGATTCCTGTGTAGCTGCTACAGGCAGGGTAGGGAAGCTGGAGAGTAAGTTAGACTCTAAAAAATGGCAAAACCATCTCTCTTCCCGCAGACAGGCAGCACTGGCCAGCAGAGGCCGTGGCGGGAGGCTGGAATGGAGCTCTGCTGTCTGGAAGCAGGGTGTTGGCGTGACAAGCAGGAAGGGGAAAAATGGAGAAGAGAACCTGCAAGGGGGAGTAACTCTCCACTGTGACTAACTGTTCCCCTTGGAAAACCTGAAGAAAGTAATCTAGCAGCTCAGAATTACAGTAAATTACAGACCCGGCTCAGTGTGCTCGCTGAGTGCTCTCAGCCCCGATTGATTTCAGGAGCGGGCTGAACTGCTGCCGGGCGATGAGCTGCCCCTGCCTGAGCCCCCCTGTGCTCCACCGGACCCCATTCTTCTCTTGTCCCAGTTCCCGTCGGTGGCTGTAGACGCGATCAGTCAGTCCGGCAGGGTGGTGGCTCTGCTGTATTTTACCCGTGTAAATCCAGAGGAATTTCACAGATGCTGTAATGGCCCTTTCAAGCTCGAGTGTAATGGAGCTCCTTTTTCTCTCCCGTACCTCTGGCTCCTGCTCATTACCCAACACGCTGCTGAAGGCAGCAGGACGTCTCAGAGCTCTGTGGGAAACCTCTTTCCTTCTGGCCCCCCCAGCCACGGGTGCCAAGGGCAGCCCGCTGAGCGTCTCCGTGCCGCGGCGTTCCGCCGGTTCCTTCCCTGCTGGGAGTGGATCGATCCGGGAGGTGGAGAAGAACACCTCAGCCCACGTTGCACACACAGAACTGCCGAGGCCTCTGGAGAGCTGTAGTGCAAACACAGGGCTGTTTGTTTGTCTGTAGCCATTGCGCCGTGCTGAACTCGGGACTTTTTGAAGCAGGGACGTGCTGCTCCTGAGGACAGCGGGACTGTTGGGAGCATCCCCAGCCAGGCTGGTGCTGACAGGGCTCTGACAAGCGGCTGCTTCTCAAACAAAAGGGGAGTCCATGGAGCCAGAGCTTTGATAGGGAGGATTAGACTTGCTCATCAGGAGGTGTCT
>NW_009728329.1:8725-12414 GCF_000703405.1 Apaloderma vittatum
TAACGGTGAGTCAGGCGTGGGCAGGTTAGCAGCCATGGGGGCACGCACACTGTAAACAGAGAGAGCACTTTCCCTTAATGAGAGCTGCAGGCCTACAACCAAGGCAGCTCCAGTCCATGAGATGTTCCCAGCCTCCAGCTGCACTTCATTCAGCTAAAAACCTGTTGGATGTGCTCTGTTCTCCAGCTTCTCTTCTCTTACTCTCCCTTGATCTTTCCGCATCATGCGGTGGCACGCAGCCCTGCCTCTCCCCGGTTCAGTGTGCCTTCGCTTAACCTGTGGTGCCTTTTTTGTGGCTTTTGGTGTGAAGATCTCCGAGCTGTGAGACTTATTGCTCTGTGTATTGAAGATAATTGTAAAATATGCCGTGTAGAACCGAGCAAAACTAGCAGGGAACCCTAGTGAAAGAGCTGCTCTCGTGAGGGAGCGGATGGTGGTGGGCTCGGAGAGCTTTCTCCAGAGCTTACAGAAGCTGGGAGACCAGCAGCAGGTGGCTGGGCTTGGCTGGAGGGCTGGAGGAGCCGGCTGGGAGGTCTGGGTTGGGAACAAGGCTGGTGTTAGGGCTGGGGAGCGGGCAAGGACAGATGGGAGCGGGGGGAGAGGGGCGGAAGGAAGCCAAGCCGCCGCTCAGTTGGGTTGGGCTTTGGAGTGGGGACATCGAAGAGTGAGTCTGTGGCTGGGGGCTGAGCCTGGAAGAGCAGCCTTTTGGGGTCTGAATGTAAATCCCAGAGGATGGACCAGCATGTGAGCTCATCCCATGGGGAAACCCTCAGCACCAGGCTCGACGGTGTGGGGGAAGGGGAGGTGAAACTAGTGGAGGTAGATGTTGTACCTGGAGGGGTGTTTGCTCTTGCTTCCATTAGATACTCAGATATATGAGAAGAGTGAGTAGCCTTAGAGAGCCAGAATAACCTTGGGAGCTTCATCAGGGCCTGTGCCTGTGTATGGGCTGACACAGATGAGGTGACTAATGGTGGTTACCCCCAGTTACCTCAAAACAGCTTAAAAATTGAGTTCCTTCAAAAGAGGGGAGCTGTGTCAAATCCCTACTCCAGTCTGCGCTGTCTGTGGCCATGTCTGCTGAGCTGTTCGTTCGTCTGACGAGGGGGGAAAAATAATGTGAAGCCAGAGATGAAACTAGGCTGCAAAAAGGCTTGTTGTTGCTTTTTCTTTTTTTTTTTTTTTTCAGTCTCAGCCTTTCCAGGCGTGTTCCAGTAGGTGCCAGTCTCACCTTGTGGAGCAGGGGAGAATGGAAACTGCTAGCAATCCTTCACAGAAACAGGAAAATATACAGCACAAGAGCGGGTGGCAGGAGAAATGAAAGCCTGGAGGAAAGAGCTCCGCTCTCTGGGATGCTCACTTCATTTCTTTTTCCCTACTCAGCAAAGTTTACCCTGGGCTCGGCAACACAGGCCAGTCTCCCCCTCCCTGCTCTTTAATTAGTGTGTGGTAAAGGGAGAAGGAAGGGGAAATGGGATATTGTGTTTTGATGGCCCAATGGGTAGAAAAATGCATGATTTCAAAAAATGAGAGTTAATGCTTAATCTGACAGACTGTCTCTTATCAACAGGCTGTGTGTGACACCCCATTATGTGATAATGGAATCCTGTATGGAGACCACAGGAGACCCAGTTCCATTCAATTAACTTACAAAACAGCAAACCTCTGAAAGCATCTTTGTCTTCTCTTCCTCACACCTCTTTCTCTCTATCTAGCTTTTTTTTTTTCCCTGAGAAAATGAGAGAGCGAATATTTCTATTTTGTTTTGCAGAGGATTAGTACCAACTAATAGGATTAATATCCTGAGTTGTGTGGCAAATGGAACATTGTTAATAGGGTGATTATTAGAGAATTAAATGGAGGGGCAAAAAAATTAAAGCGGTTGAAAGAAAAGCATCTCTGTGTTGGAGAGGCGGCCATTTCTGTGCAATATCCCAGCTGCTGGGCTGCCCATTCTGGCTCATACTTCTTTATTTCTCAGGCTTGCTTTGCCTCAGGGATTGACTTCAACATCAGCACAGGGCAGGAAGCAATTTCAGAGGCTGGAAGTGCTGGATGCAAAGCGCTCGCGTCTCCTCCAGGGCTAGCTACCGGGACCCTGGAACTCAAAGGAAGGGAAAGGATTTACAAGCAGCAGCTCGTCAACATTTCACCTGGCATCCCAGGGCTGCCTTCTGGCTCTGAACCAGCTTCTGCTCGTGATGAATGACTCCTTCTCTCCCTCTCATCTCCTTCCTCTCTGGTCGGTTTGGCTTTGCCCACGGGCTGCAGCAGCGACAATCACCATGTGTGCGCGAGCGGCCGTGTCCGCTGGGAATATTTAGCCCTCGAACGCCGGCGGCTCTGTAATGTGTGCTGGAGAACTATGTGTGATTCTCTGAGAGTCTGCAGGGCCAGATACAGCTGGCAAAAACCTCATAGTGGTTGCGTGCCATTGCTAGCAGGTGGCAGGCAGAGTCTGCAGACGGGTGGGCAGAAAGGCCTGGAGCCCCGGGTCACAGCTAGGAAAGCGGGTGAGGCTACGTTCTGCTCGGAGCTGGCGCAGTCCTTAGGGAATTAAAGGACACGTATTTGTTTCCCAAGCGCTGTCTGTGTGCGTGGGTCACACTCACCTACAAGAACATGTGTGAGTGTGAGGCCCTCAAGGAGGGACTCTTGGGGGAGACGTTTCAGCAGCAGCTGAGCACAACTGACGCATGGAGATTTCTTCTGACATCTGTCTGAGAGAGTATCCTCATGCTCTGCAGAAATCCTTCTGTCCGGGCCACAAACCGAAGCCGTCCCCAGCAGTGGATGGGTACTGGACAGGGGACTGGCACGAAGGGCTTTTTGCCTGAGAGGTATTATCCCCAGCTCTCTATTTCCAAATGCCCAGAGGTGTTTGCTGGAGGAGGCTTTGTCTGAGCATCTGATAGGGATTTGCTCCCCTGAACTGATCCCCACTACACCACGACTCACTACTGTTTCTATCGGCTGTATCTCATCTCTCCCAGTGGCAGCTATTTCTGGCTACCTGCCTTGTATTCAGTGGAGGTCTAGTGCTTTATTTTTTTCTTTTTCCTTTTTTTTTTTCAGACTGAACTTGCTTTTAATTCTTCTTCAAACCTTTCTTATCTGAGTGTGTTTTTCAGCAGCTGATGAGCTATCTGGAGTTGAGTTGCCCTCATCTGTTGTTCTGCTGAAAAAGCGGTATCCAGTGTTTCTTCGCAGCAGATTCAGCTTCATCTAAGAGAGTACTGTGCCACAGAGGAAGAGTGTCACGCCATCTAGAAATGAAAGGCTAGAAATGAAAGAAACAAAGCACTTTGAATCAAATAGGCATTTAAAACTGTAGAACTGCAATCCAAAGTGGAAGGTTTCCTTTGTTTATGGCCCTTGTTACCCTCGGAACTCCGCAGGCAAACAGTAAATAATCCATCCTTGTAAGTAGATCAGAAAGGACTGACCCCGGTTATTGAGGAGAGAATGGAAACGGGCCCCGTGCCGGGCTGTGCCTCAGCCCCGAGGAAAGCGGCAGCAGAGCTGAGAGTCCGGCCCAAACCCCCCGGGGTCCCGGGGAGGGCTCTGCCCACCAGGCTTCTGCTGTGCTCCGGCTTCCCTCCCTCATCTTCTTGCCACGCTCAGAATTTCCAGCCTATTGTGATCGGTTGAATGAAATGATGATCCGGGGGCTGGAGCAGCTCTGCTAC
>NW_009728330.1:0-513 GCF_000703405.1 Apaloderma vittatum
AGAGGCAGCCCTGGGCACTTGCAGCATCCCCGGGCACTTGCAGCATCCCCAAAGCCCGGCTGAATATTTTCTCTCTCCATCCAATGCTGCCCAATGCATCCGGATGGAGAAAAAGGGGAGTCGAGGCTGGGGCAGGGGCACTCCCAGCGCGGGGGAAGGATGCCAGGGGGCTGAGGGCAGTGTCGCTGCCAGGCCTGGGGATGCGGCACCTTCCAGACAGCGGTAGGAGGGGAGGGGTCCGCCAGGGGTTTGAATTTTTAGCAGGAGATGAGAGCTAGAATAGTGACATGGGGTATCGCTGCTCCAAAACCCACTATGAGAGACCTCAGACCCCTCTTCTCCGCTGCTTGGCCCCCAGCAGATAATTGGGGACAGCTTTGCTGAGCCACTAAGCTCCCATTTAAGCAGCTAAGCTCAAGTGGCCGGATTTCCAGCCGGCGCATCCCTCCGGCTGCTCACCCGGCCAGAAATCCCGGGCTGGGGGGCAGGAGGGGGAAGGGCCGTACCCAGCCT
>NW_009728330.1:623-13668 GCF_000703405.1 Apaloderma vittatum
GGTGCAGGAAGAGGCTGGCTGCATCCAGCTCCCAAAGGGAATTTGTAAGAGAGAGATCTCCGAAGCAGGACACGTTCGCTTTGTAGACAAACACGAGAGCTCCCAGGGCTGTATTTACAGCCTCGCAGCTGTGATCAGGCTGCACCTGTAGAGGATCGTGCCCAGCGTTTTGTTTGCCGTCCCAAAAGGAGTGAGATGTGTGAGAGGTGCGAGCAGCTTTGGAGTCAGGACTACTTGTGCTCCATGAGGCTCCTGGTCAGGACCAGAAACAGCCGAATGAGACGCCACCAAACCCTAAAAACTCAGCCCGGTTTAACTGCAGGCTGCCCTCCCTGCTCAGATGAGCCCATCTCCACATCCGTTGCTTTCTTCTCCAGCCTGTGAATGTACCAAAGCCACTTCACGGAGGGTTTTCTCCTCTGGTGACACTTTATTGTCCAATCTCCAAGTTCATGTATCTGGGTAAGAGCAGCGGGAAGAAGAGAGAACACGCAGCAAGCAGAGCCGTGTGTGAAATACTGCTGAGTTTATTGGTTGGCACTAGATTACAGCCCACACTCTTGTCAAACTTGCATCCACGAATTATTATTTTTTTAATTATCATTTTTTAAAATCTTTTCAAGACAGCGATGACCTCCCTCTCGCACACAACTCGGAGGAAACACCTTGAGAAAGGAACCAGACTGGTGGCTGCCGTGTGTCAGCGCAGCTTCACGCCGTCACAACGCCTGGCCCGAAACACACCCCGGGGTCATCGGAGAAGAGGAACGGGGGTTTGTAGCGATACCAGAGCTGAGCGTGGACGGAGAGCCCTCCAGTCTTTCCCAAAACACCTGATGAAAAGGTCGAAATTACGTAGGCATATGCTATACTGCCAGCCAAGAGTAAGCAGGAGCAAGAGAGAGCACCTGCGTTATTCACGGGCTCGAACCAAGGTCTGAGCTTCAAAGAAAATGTGTTTTCTACTGAATGCATTTGACTTTGAGCAAATGTGTCGTAAGTAAGAAAAGTCCAAGTCAGTAAGAAAAAGCATCAGCTGAAATGCTTAGATTTCCAAAGTGCCCTTGCAGTTGTAAAGTGGTTTTGCACACAATTTCAACTTAATGTATCATAAAAAAAACATGTGAACTTTACCAGAAGATTAGAAACACAAAGCACTGGAGTGAGGAACAGAAGGCTGCAGCCAGAAAAATAAACTAAAACAGATTCTGGGAATTACAAGTCCAAAACTAGAATTCACAGAGAATTGTTCAACTTACAAATCATTGAAAAAGACCAAAAATCTCACTCTTCCTTTAATTCTAATAAATTAGCAAATTTATTCTCCACATCCGTTTTCTTCCTCTGAACTCAACGATGTTTCCATGTCAAAAAGGGGCAGCAGCACAAGAGCCTTCCCTGAAGCATCCCAACCCACACCGGAGCGGCAAACCCCAGGAGTTCGCTCACCGCACTCTGTGCTGCCGTCGTCCGCCCCCACCGCAGGCTTGGACACTCGAATGACTCCAAAAAGTATCCATAAGATTTAAAAAAAAACAAAATTAAAATATTTTTCCACAGGGACTGTTCACGCTGGCGCTGCCAAGCAGGAGAGGTCGGTGCAGGCTGGTACCTGGGTGGGTATCAAGGTCTCATCCTTGGTCGCGAAGGTGAGTTTGAACGTCCCAGCTCAGACACGGCCAGAAGGGAGAGGCAAAGCCCTGCAGCTTTGATTTTGGAGGTACCTGGGTTTGATAAGGAATGGGAAGGCCTAAAGCAGATCCGCTCGTACCCACCGACATCCAGCTTGTGCAGGGCGATGCGCCCTGGTTGTTCATCCCGCTGCGACGGGGTCTGGGATCCTGCTCTCCCAGCTTGGGGAAGGGGGAGCTGCCAGGGAGTCTCGGGTACAGAGTTCATGAAAAGACTGAGCAGAAAAGGCAAAGCGATCGTTCCAGATCTTCCGATTTAATAAATAGAAAACAGGACATACAGGAAGTTCAGTAAACACTCTTGGACCTCCTAAGGTTAATTTCTGAGGCAATTCTAGAGCCAATTTCTCAAGTATAACTTCAAAATTCTCACTTTCCCACCAAAAAAAAAACCCCAAACAGACAAAAAAAATTAAATCTATCAACTAGCACCAAGAAGAGATTTTATAAATCTCCTAAGTACATCTTCAATATCCAGTTAAGTGTTCTTTTTCACACATCTACACCTCTCTCAATTATGTACAGACCTCATGACACTACATCCAGTAAAACACTACACGTATCTACACGTCACCTTCCACCACTGGAGCCAAGAGTCCTCTCTAACTGTATTAAAGTCATTCTAACTCTGAGAAAAGTGAGGATCACATATATATACACACATATATATATGTATGTATGTACGTTATAGTCTCTAGCACCGAGACAAGAGCACACCAGGAGCGAGGTCACCTGTGTCCCCAGGCCGTGCTGTAGCCACTAGATGATGCTGTCTTATTACCAGAGCCAGGAGGGAAAACCCGAGCAGTTTACAAGCAGGACCAGAGCAGTCGGTGAATACAAGATTGTTGAGCGTCTTCCTAAGATAAAAGCTCTTCACACCAACGCATGTCTGCAACAGCTTCATTTCTTGCTGCGAGTTTGGCCAAGGAGACCCGAAGATTTCGATCCTCTCCCGAGAATCCACACCAGCTGCAGCTTTCACTCCAAGAAAGTCAAATATTCAAACCTATCTTTCACAAACTCCCAGATCATCCACGTGTCCTTTCACTGGATGCTTTGCGCAGATACGAACTTGGCATCTGGCTGTCTGAAAAGCACAACACCTGTCAATTCGGGATAAAATACAGCTTCTGAGAAGGAGCAAGGAAATCTGAAGTAGTTGTCATCAGGGGAGGCAAACATTCGATCTGTGCAGCTTCAAGTATTTTGCTCTTTGGGAGCAACCAGCGTGCTGCAAAATCACGAACACGTTTTCTGCGTGGAAAAGCTGAGGCAGGGGCCCAAAGTCTGGGCGAGATCTGGGAAGGGAACTGAGGATTCCTAACATTCCCACTCCACATTTTTAGCCACTGAATACTTTGTGTCTGCGCAAGGGAAAATGCAACACTAGCAGATTCCAATCCCTTTTAATTTTGCAGTTTAGAGTTTGCTTTAAGGCACAATCAAGGTCCCACCGAACTGCCTTCTTGCTCAACTGAGATCTGGGAAGTGCACGCAACGTCCGTCTGCCGAGTGAAAAAGCTCAAGTGAATGCTGAGGTTGCAGTTCCCTTCCAAGCCCCAGACCAGAGCTCTTGCCTTTCTCCACAGCAGCAAGACCGAAGGCCCCCTCAGAGGAGATGCAGCAGGTTGGTTGGGCGGAAGAGCTCTGAAACAATCCGCCGGGACCGGCTCTGCTCCATCCCCACCAGCACCGCTCCGTGTCTCGACTTCCCAGCTGTCAGCGAGCGCACTCGCCTTGCTAAGCTGGAACCAAATCAACCTCAGAAGAAATCACGTCCTCAGAACAGAAGCAAAAGGGATCACAACCTAAAGGAGTTCTTTATAAAAAGCGCAGAGAGACGGCAAATGCATTCACCTGTCCTAGAGCAAAGCAAGGCAAGAGGTGTTATCGGAGGAGAGCCCTGGCTGGGCTCCCTTCAGCTGGAAACCGAAGAGCTTCTTAGAGTGTAACGTACACAGAACACGGTAAAATCACAAATCTATCCTTAAACACAAACACGTGAGCTAACCGTCAGCAACTTCTCAATTATCTTTTTGCTGCAGGTGATGCAACTGCCCTACGCTCACTGACCAGCCTCGTCCCTCTTTGAGAGATTCACATCCGGACATTTCAGCTGTAAAATCACTCAAAGGATACATACCTTGTTCTGAGAGTTCAAAATCACAAGCAAGTAACATTCACCCTATTCAGGGGCTGGCGAGAAAGATCGCCGTTACACCCTGCACCCTCTCAGCTCCCACTGCCGCAGTCCTAAGGAGTTCAAAGCCTGATGCATTTATTTTCCATTTGAAAAAAATTCCTCGTTTTTAGTTTGCAAAGTAGCCGTTAACTCACAGAAATGTTCTGCCAAGTGATATACCTGGAGAGGCAAACGCCAAGCCCTCGTACTTCTAAGAAGTCACTGAAGCCCTGAGCAAGGGTTTGCTGAGCTCTGCCAGAGCAGGTCTGGGTAACCCTGAGGGAGCACGAAACAGCTCGGCCAGTGCTGGTAGGAAGGAGAAACACTGCAAAGATAAAGGAGGTACAAACTCCCCTGGCTTTGTAACCACAACAACACCGAGTTTCTCTATCACCAGTCAACTATTGTCTAGAATGAAACGATCCATCTTTGTGAGGCAACCAAAAGTCACTTTCACAGCACCGAACGCCAGATTTCAGGGAAAATGGAAAAAACCCACCTCCTCTCACTCTTCTTAAGGCATGTCCCAGGAAGAGGTGTCCCTTCCCGCGCCCAGCCACGTCACATCACAGCCAGGCACCAGTCTCGGCACACCGATTAAAAGCTTCACCAAACAGAAAACGATGCACGTTACTTCTAACTGAAAAAGTTCCTCCTTTAGAAACGTGCCTTTGAAAAGCCTCAGCGTGAGCAAAGCCAAACTTGAAACCCAAAAACCATCTTAGGGTAACCACTTCAAGACCAAGGTGCTGGCTGTTTCCTACCGCACGCAATTTCTAGGCTGATGTTAATCAACGCATTGAAACCCCTTTTCCACCTACCAAAACCTTAGAAACGTCCTAGAACTCAACAGGTAGGATTTCAGCTCCGCCACACTTAATTACACTCGATGCCCTTCTGCAGACGGATGTCCACCCGCCCCTTAAAAGTTTAATGCATCATTTAAGATCATCAGAAAAGACACAGGAGCTGCCAAATCCTGCTGGAAGAGCCAAGCAGCAGCTGCTGGGACACTGGCACCCTGGGGGTGTCTTCCTTTTTTGATTTTTCCTCCTCCCATGCTGGGGCTGAATGCGAGTACACAGCACCAGCACCAGCTTAAACCAGCAGCTAACATCCTCCTGCCACAACAGAAACCCAGGACGTTCTCCCAAATGTATCCCGTGACAGGGAACCCGATTTCTGTAAAAGGTCACCATGCTAAGCAGTGATGTCTAAGCACCGAATGCATTTCTCTTCTCCCATTAAAGTCTCAAAATACATTTAAAAATCCAGATGGCAGGACGCAACTCCGCCACACGAGGATTTCTGTTTGGACAATACCAGGGGAAGGAAATCAATGCCGAAACATGGGAACTGCTGAGAGAACCTCCCCGCGCCGAGCCGCGGGCCTCCCTCTTCTTCCTTCTTCATCACCACCTTGCGACGCTTGGGTGCACACAGAAATCCAGCGCTCGGGTGTTTCAAGGGCCAACAAATTTCCCCCGTTTCCTCGCCACAGGCAGGCTTGCTTCTTGACATATCAATAGCGAGGTGTCCTTATACATACCACGGTATATGGAAGAAAAGCAAGGGAAAAAGTAATCTTTATAGTAAGATAACTCCTAGGAAGTTGTTGGAAGCGTTTCACGTGACCCTGGGGTTCAGAGATGAGCCAAAAGGTAATTAATGGTGGCCCCTCTAAGCTGGAGGCATCACCAACACACCAGGGATTTATCGCAGCCTGGGTTTCAGAGAACCAAGACAAGCATCCAAAGCCCACGACTTGAGGGGGACTTGACCAACTCGCTGCTGAACTGCAGGGAGTCCAAACGAAGCGTCGGTAGTTCCTCCGTTCTACCTACGAATATGCCAGCGCCCAGTAAGATCAAATCTACACTGAAAGCCAAACTAAGAACATTATTCTTCAACGGGAAGCTGAGGCACACCGTAACGCTCGGGTTAGGGGGTCAGGCTGGCCACTTTGAGGTAAGGATCCCACTAGCTCCAACACTAGCTCCATATAGCACCAGTTTTAGCAACGCTGGAAGTCAGAGTCTAAATCCTACAGGGTTTTTTTAGCAGTTGGTCACGACAGCAGCCCTAAGCAGTTGGATCAACTCAGAGCGCACTCACCGTCCTCGGAACAAGCGTTTTTGTTGCTAATAAAGGTAGTTTTGATTGTCGGTCCCAAACCAATGTAACATGGTTTTTGGATAAAATCGCTTCGACTGCTAGGGCACGCAGCTCTCCTGGTTACAAGAGAAGAAGCTCAGATGCTGAGGAAGATCGGAAGTCGTGTGGGGCAGGGAGAGATTCGGGGAGCGCAGGACTAAGGCTTGTTTCGAAATCCACATTTGTTGAATAAAGGCTATTTCTACCCCAGGAGCTATTTCCAGTTAAGAAGGCATCGTATCAGCCACTCGATATTACTGCATTAACAGCATCAATTCATGCCACATTAAACCACTTTCTTGGCACAATTTATTTTTTCTGACCCAAACAAATAAGCCATCAGCAAGTCATTAACAATATTCTAACCCTAAAGTGTCAGTTTTACAGCCCTGTAAAAACATTTTTAGTTTAAAAACAAAAAGAAGTGTGCATGCTCTCGATATTAAAACTGCAGTTACTCTTTCAGGAGTACCAGCTGTTTTGTTGCAAAGCATTTTCAACATACTAATCTGTACAGTAAAAGACAAAAACTCAACTGAAGGCAGTAGATGGCTGCGGTAGGTGCCACTCACGGCCCGGTAACAGCAGACTGTGTGAATTTCTTGTACGCTTCCAGATACAATATTCAAGCCCTTTTGAGAGTTTGGTTCAGGCCGATCAGCACAGAGTGAGAAAAAGTATTGTACATTCGTCTCTAAGTTGAAGTGAACTGAACTGGTGTAATTTAGGCTCGATTCCAGACGCTCGGTTTCAAGCTACTTCTTGAATAACGCCTCTCAGCTTGTTCTTATGCGTGGTTTTTCGTGTTAGCGATCACTGGCACTGCTTTTGGCCTTGCTACTCCTCACTGATGAAAACAGGGAGAACAAGTAAAGGAACAGAATAGGATCTTAAAATAAACAGCTTCTTGCCAAACCAGCAAGGATACCATTCCCCCTCGTCCCAGGCTCCATGGATATTTCTATCAGATTTTCATATTGTAAGCGCTTCTTGGGAAGAGAGAGAACTCTGGAACAGTGAGTATTTATTAGAGTATTTTTTTGTTAAATAAAGAGGAGGAAAAAAAAAAAGAAAGAAAAAAAAAAAGAGTACTGCAGATTTAATTTCACATCTTGGCTGTGCTCTGACAAAGGAGAAGTTACTGAACTCAGCAACTACTTCTTGTCCCAAGCCAGGGATTAATTAATGCCCCTCCCAAAACTTGTACCTGTCCCAACCCACCCCCAGCCCCAACCCTTCCCGTTTTATTTCCCAACTAGACAACACTGTTGGCAAATCAAGACAGCATGAAACTTACATCGATAAAAACAACAACAACAAAAAAGAATCATGTGAAGCGTGCCAACGCATCAGGGGAACTATCCTACGACACGCTGCGCTTCTCCAGCCAGCGATTCCGCTCGGGAGTCAGCTGCACCTTTCACCGAGGGAGAGCTTAAACATTCTGAGCATGCTCCATGGTGCGACTGTAAGTGCTGCAGGACCACAGGACAAGAGATTGAACACCCGAATTTTTTCCCCCAGGACTTCTTTTCAGGGACACGCATGGTTCTCCAACCGCGGGGTGAGTACAGTCCGACGCTTTAGCACAAATTACGAGTACCCAGTTCAGCGCGGTGTAAGGCATGTGGACGAGGAGAGACACCAGCGGAACGCAGCAGGACCAGCAGAACAGCGTTGGTGAGTGACGCTCCAGTTTGTCAGACTTTGACCCCACTTTGAATCCCCGATTCCCACCGCAGAAACGCAGTTTCTACCGTAGCCTTTCCGAGGCTATTTATTTTTGGCCGAGCGTTACCAGACCAACTCCTTTTTCTTTCGTTTTGATGTAAATGCAGAAACGCTGGCGGAAGCTGTAGGAGAAGCAACGGAGCAGCAGGGATGTCTGCAGGTGACCAAAACTCTGCCCTCAACTTCAAGTGTCACTGCACTAAACAAGGAGATACCGAATGGGGAGTAAACTGGCCCAGCCACTAGCACTGTCACAGAATGCTTATTTTTTTTAAAAAAAAACCAGAACAAAAGAAGGCAAACAGATTAGTTATGAATCCTTCTTTTCAGAAGCAGACCAGGTTTAAAAAAAAAAAATTCCCGCAAAATTAAAATGTTAGATTCTCCATCTAAAAAAAAAAAGTTTATACATACGTGCTGGAAGTGACCACCACACAGGTCTGAACAGCACCTTACAGTACAGACTAAGACTTAAAGAGCTGATCTCACATTTGAAGTCTTTTAACTGAAAAAAAAAAAAAAAGAGGAGGGGGGAAAAAAAAAAGTGGCTATGGCTGGGAGGACACGAATGGGACACTTCAGAACACAAGGCAGAGGCGGAACTGGCAGCCTCGCTCGCCAGGCCATGGAAGCGGTGTAACGGGAAAGGGGCACTTCATGCACAAAATGTATTTTACAAAATACATATCCAAAAAAAAGTCAAAAAAAAAAAAAAAAGCCAACAAAAAAGAAAATCCCACCTTGCACTAAATTGCGGCACTCTTAACACTTGCTCTGCCACAGGCTGCTGCCCATGCCTTGTTTGATAGAGGAGGCATGTGAAAAAGGGGAAGGGGGAAGGAAATCCATGTTTCAGTCTGGTTTTCAAAATTTCTCTCATAGGAACGTCTTCAGTCATCTGATGTCAGACACGGAGCTCTCAGAGTACGTCGTGGTCATGACAGGAGTGCCGTTGTTTGCCAAACAGCCTTGCCTCAGGGTTTCAAAATACGAGGCCTGCACCGGTTTATGATACTGCAGAACTTTTATGGCATCTTCTATCTTAAACCATTCCCTTTTCCTTCCTGTGGGCAGAAAGAAAAAAAAAAAATCACTAGATGCCACAAAACGACCCTTTCTATCTTTAAACATTGCTGTTAATTAGCTTTCAGTCATTATCACGCGCCTAATGCTGCAAGAATAACTCGAGAAAGTCAAGTTACAGTTGGCGCAGTGCTCCTGACAAACCCTGGGCAAAACCACATGTTCAGCTTCATTTGGGAACCCGATTTGAACACAAAGATTTCAAAAGATAGCAGAGAATGATTAATCCACCCTGCCCACATATATTTTCTTCTGGTCTTAGAAAGGACAGCTCTTCACGCTCTTTGTTAAGTATCTTGAAGTGCAAGAATTAAATACAAAATTGCTGTCGAGGCAGCTGCACAGCCGAACCGACTTCTCTTGAGGTTAAAAAAGCATCAAGCTGACCATAATTTTTTTCCCAAGCAACGAAAGGACACATCACCGCAACTTTTCTTGACCACTCTCACGAGGATCCCAGCTCTCACAGGGATGTCGATGTGTTTTGCCTGCATCAAACCAGCCAGCACGAGCGAGCACAAAAAGATCTTACCAATATTGACAGAGTCCTCCCAGTCTTCCAACACTTCTGTGACGATAAGTACGTAAACATATGTCCTGTGTTTCCTGTCCCGATTCTAGAAAGTAAAGGGAACAGAATAACAACCGAGCTACCAAAGGAGAGAAAAAAGAAAAAAGGTGGGCACATGGCAACTACAAGTTACAAGGTGCCTTGTCATGATGCTGCGGTACCTTACGTGCAGCTTCTCTCACGTTAGAGCTTGTTCTTAGTTGTTAAAAATTGCTGCGCTATAGAGGTCCGAAAGTATTAATAGGGATTGCAGCCAAAAAGTCTAATTCCTAATCTGCAAAGCTTTATTTAGTGGATGCACGTGCTTATAAATCAGTTCCTCAGCTGGAAAAACGCAAACACGGCAAAGATTTTTTTTATGTACTTCACACAACTCTGAAATAGTTATGGAGAAACCAACTGTAAGAAGAGCTGTGCCTGGTCACCTGGTGATTGTGCGTCCCACCAGTCCTCGTGAGGGGTCACCACACTCCTCACAGGAGCACACACGCTTCACCGTGTTGCAGGGGCCACTTTGGGTGATGGGAGGTGCTAAAAACCCAAGAGCCACCGCTCCCAGCTGGCTTTGTCTTGCCACAAGAGAGGTAGGAAGGCACTGAGTTTATTCCCTGTTACGCTGGCTTATCGCTCATGATTTCAAGTGAAGTGGAAATTGCAGATGATCAATAATCACCCGAAGGATCGGTGTGCATTTTTATTTAAGTGGAGAGTTCAAAGTTTTTCTCCGAACAATTTTCTGCACCAAAATATCACAGCCTCAGTGTCTGAAACTTACCTCAAAAATTCCCACTAATCTTCCTAACGTCCCTTTCACTCCAGCCTACAAGAAATTAAAAAAGAAAAAAAACACAACACGCTTTAACAACAGGTCAGTACAGATTCCCCTACGGGCTGTGCAGGAGCAGCTCCTTTGGAACAGGAAGCAAACGCTGTCAAATTCTGTGAATCTGAAAACAACGTAGTCACAAGAAAAATTACACAGACTTATCACGAGCTCTAACCATGCACGTATTTCCAGGAATTTTTCCTTCTTCTTTTTCTATATTCAAATTCTGGATTCAATCTAGAGGGGAACAAAATAAATTATATGATGAGCTGCTAACTCACCCTGAATGACCAGACGCCTCTTCAGGTTATTCCAGCCTAAGCACGGATAAAATTTCCTTTGGAGTTTAGCATTCTTACCCCTTTAATATTATAGTTTAAGAAACTACCTTTAAAGTAAGCATAAGACATCCACTTACAACCTCAAAGCAACATGACAGCTACCAGGTATTTCAGGGATGTGCTGCACACATTTGAAGCAAGCTGACAGAAACATAAAATAACTCTCAACATCGTAACGCAGCCTCCGCAAGGGGAACACAACTGGTTTTGATATAACACAAAACGCAGATGGACGTTGAAAGAAGATTCTTGAATGAAGCACAGACACAAAGTGAGAGAAGATCTGAGCAAGAGTTTTGTCTCCTATTTGGATATTACCGAGGATCCACCCACTGCATCTTGTTCGCTGTCACTTTTTACAAATCCACTCACCGCTGGGGCTCAGGCGCTTCCTCAAAGTTCTGCTCCCTGCCTCCGCGCTCCCGCGTTGCATCGTGCACGCGTGCAAAATCCTACTCTTCTGCCCCCAGACCCCTCTCCCCGTTTTTTTCTCCGAGTACAACTGTAAATGGTTGGAACTCAAGTGCTCCAGACAAGCTGAGATTTTGCTCCGTGACTTAACTGGTCTGAAACACCACTCACAGTCTGGCACACGACCCAGCCACGTTTGGAAGGTGAATTCAGCTGCCATCTCTGGCAGCTGGAACACATCCTAAACCATTCAGGAAAAGAGACAAGATATACAGATCTGATTATGTTAGGCTTTTTTTTTTTTTTAAAAAAAAAGAAGAGATGTTTGGGTGAGGGCATTTAAATATTTAATAGGACAAATTCTCTGTCCTGAGCAGCTGAGATACTGTTTCCTGCTTGTTCAGCTACTTGCTAACTCATTGCTGTACAGTCATAAGCTGTAAGAAAGGAAGAACTTCTATTAATTAATAAAGATTTTACTGAATAAGTTCCCAGCCTACTAAATGAACACACACAGATACCAAACAATATAGCCAGAGCACACCTCACTATTAATGTTAATGATAGCTGATAGGAGAACTGCCCCAAAAGAAAAGGATTTGCAGCTCTCACTATTACAAGGATTCCTAGAAATCTGTATTTCTTTCTGTATTGTCCTCCCTGACCTTTACTTCTAGGAAGGAGCTTTTGAACCGAATCTTTTCTGTTGGTTTTGGACAAAAAATTTATTGTCTCATCAGTATTTCTGACATTCTGCTCGGCTCACAGGTGGACCCCTGACTGTTAACCACACGGCTATTTCTGGAGTCAAACAGCAATTCCGTGAAGGTCAACGTACGCATGTGCGCACACACCAGCCTGGCCAGGGCAGATAACCCGTCCTGACCTTTGCCAGTGAGCGGTTTTACCTCATCTGCTGCTAACCTGGACTAATCTCTCTCAGAAGTGAACCGGGAGGCAAATACTTCAGATGTATTTCATGCAAAGAACATCTTCAGCAGCCTCAAACAGCAAGCTTCTTTTTCCTTTTCTTTCCGGATAAGCAGCCGCATCAACCAGCCAGCAATAAGAGAGAAACACACGGCTTCCACCTTCACAGCATAAACACATCTATATTCTAAAAGGGGAAGCACAATCAAATGTTTCAGGCAAATAACTGTCATAAGTTGATTTTCTTCACTTGTTCCCAAAGAAGGCTATTGAATTTCTGCTCTCTTTACTTACCTGTAGAGACACTGAAGCAAAAGAAGCCAGGGATGTAGTTGTGATGCTTTAGTGAACTCAAACCTGACTAGAAACAAATTTATTTCCAGGCAGCTGGTCAGCCTGGAAACTAAGCATGAATAGTGCACAACCAGCCCTCCAAACAGTTTAGCCCCAGCACTAAAGCCGTGCTTAAAATATTACAGGCAGGTGAGGAGCCCTTCCTTCTGTTCTGGTTAAACAGGGAGGTGATGGAAACAATGCTCTGCTTGCAAAGTAAGATCATCCTTTTCCATTCTGCCTAGTCTTCTTCACCCAAAAAGGCACAAAAAGAGATGCCAAGACAAACATGTGCTGGAGGAAAATCATGTTAAAATACCATTAGACAACTCAAAAAAAGTGAGAGGTTTTCTTCATGTACAAATTTGCCATGTGGAATAGTAAATGCAGACATAAAGTAATGGTTTGATGCAAACAAATACTGGGCTGATTCTACAACGAGTCCTCACTAAAGACTGCAAAGCACATCAACCATTACATCCTGGAGACCAATGGCTCTTTCATCCTATTTTACTGGTATAGTCGATTTTAAAAATAACATATAGGACATCTACCACAGACCAGATGGATTGTTACGCTTTAATAAACCACTTAATTCACACATAAATAGGAAAGTTTCTGTACAAGCACTTACTTCATTCAACAAAACGAGCAAACGTGAAACTCGCGCTCTCACACAAGTTTCTAACATAAAAGTTTGAGCAAATGTGAAACTTGCGCTCTCACACAAGTTTCTAACATAAAAGTTCACAGAATCCTGGAATGGCCCAGGCTGGAAGGGACCTTAGA
>NW_009728331.1:0-5926 GCF_000703405.1 Apaloderma vittatum
CCTGGGCACCCTGCTGGCTCATCTCCAGCCATATATTCTCCATTCAAGGTGGAGACGATCGGAGACGCCTACATGGTGGTGGGCGGGGTCCCCGTGCCCGTGCCCACCCACGCGGAGCGCGTCGCTAACTTCGCCCTGGGGATGATCATAGCGGCGAGGGGCGTGCAGAACCCCGTGTCCGGGAGCCCCATCCAAGTAAGTCACGGCCGCGGAGGCGTGTCTGTCTGCTGCTGGGGTCAGGCTCCTGGTTGTTGCGCGGCAGGAGGACATCAGAGAGCTGCTCCCGACTCCTCCGTGGCCCACGTGTTTGTCACAGAGAGCCCCTCCCTGTGGATATTTGATGTTTTACTGGTGTCCGGTGTTGTGTTCGGATGAAGTTTTAGGTGGCTGTGTGGCATTAAGAGAGCTGTTAAATAACAAGTGACGTTTCTGGGGGGTGTTTTATGTCTTTGCAAAGATTAGAGTTGGGATCCACACAGGTCCTGTCTTGGCTGGAGTTGTCGGAGAGAAGATGCCTCGTTACTGCTTGTTTGGAGACACGGTGAACATCGCTTCCCGCATGGAGAGTCACGGGGTCCCGAGTAAAATTCACCTGAGCTCCAGTGCCTACCAGTGAGTAACCGAGATGGAAACTTTGCCCATTAAAAGCTCTGCTAAAAACCACTGCCTTGACAGCGGCAGCTCTCTGTGACAATGGGGCTGTCTTCAGCAAAACTGCTGCCTGCAAAGGCTTTCATTTATTCTGATTATTTCAAACACGCTCGTATATGGAGACAGAGGTCTGAGAACCTCAATCCCAGAGAGCAAAATATGGGAAAAGAATTATTGCGCTAGCTTGTTTGGAAGCACCGGCAGAGCGATGTAGATGCTAGGAAGGCGGCCAGAACGTTTAACTTGACATCCTGCATAGCAGAAGCTTTAAGGTCTCTTCTGACTGAGCACGATTAGGGGTGAAATAGTTTTATTTAAGGATTAACTGCATAAACCACTACCCTAGTCACACAGCGAGAATTTACTTTCCTGAACTCCACGTCACGAAAAACTACATACTACATTTTTGAGAATTTTATGCGTGCAAGAGGTGGAAGCAAAGATGAGCTACAAAGGAGGAGCACAAGAACATGGCCAGAATCGTGTTAGGAAAGCCAGAACTCACACAGAGTTTGAAACAGGCCAGGAGGGTTCAAAGGCAATAAGAGGAGCTGCTGCCTCGGTTCTTAATTTATATTTACTGTCAAATAATAAACCCTCCAGCACACTGAAGTATTTGATGATGGGCTCCATTGGGTTTTGATCAGGCTGTAAGGCGTAGAGCTATAAAAGCACGGCTCAAATAAAGAACCCCTCTGTTGTTCACGGATCAACGCTGCTCTTCCCAGACTGCTGTGATTTGATTACTTGGTTACAGCAGCCCTTCCAGAACATCAAGTGTCGTTTCTGCCAACCTGGACTTTTCACGTGTTGTTTTGCTTCTGATATTTCAGGTGCCTAAAATACAAGAACTTCGAGATGACTGAAAGAGGAGAAATAGAAGTGAAAGGCAAAGGGAAAATGCACACCTACTTCCTCATTAGAAATAAAACTGCAACTGAGAATGAGATCATGGGAAGGCCAACGAAAGACTTAGATTCCGGCCACGAATCCGTTCAGTCCTTTCAAGAAGGCAGGACCGAAGCAATATCAAGTTGTCATCAGCCAGGTAGAGTCAAATCGACGTACCTTTCCCTCCTGGAACAAACGAGAGTTAACACACCTCAATTAAATGCCTGTTTTCTGTTCTTTGTTCAGCTGCTCAGGCTCAGCCAGAGAAGGACCAGACCCCAGCCATTGCCATGAAGTACACCGATGGCCCCACAGATGCACCCAACAGCCTCAGAAGGAGAAATCAAGCGAAAATTGCAGATTTAACAGGTAGTTATACAGCTACCAACTAGCAGAGACAGCAGGGCCAGGGAAGTAACTGAGGCTTAATCTTGCGCCTTCATTATACATAAAAATGTATTCATGCCTTAAGTCAGACCAGGTGAAACCGTCCATTTTGCACATAACGGGTGCCCTAACAGTCTAATCTGATGCAGCAATTCTCATAATTCTATTCAGACCCCGTGTTTTGTAGGTCTTACACGGACTAAATACTAGAAAATACTTCACTCCCTTCCCTCCCATCTGCTTAGACGAGGTAGGTAATCTAGCGTGTGCCGTGCCGACGAACAGAAACCTCCACAGTCATTAAAAACTGTTTCCTTGCAGGCAAAACTTACGATTCCAGGAGTGATGGGAGTCTCCATGGCAACCAGCGAGCTGAGGACGATGATGATGACGATGGTCCTCGTCCTCCTCCAAACTCAAACCGGGGAAGAGTCAAATCTGCTGCCGAGGGGCCACACGTGAGAAACGTTCGCTCCAATTTCTGCACTTTGCTCTGAAGTTTCCCACTTTGTACATTACGTGGAGCGATCCGGTTACGGTTGAGTGCATTCGGGCTGTCGTGGGACTAGTTTTGTATATCAGGTACCACATGATTTTGTAAAAAAATACCCCAAAAAACCAAGAAAAAAGAGACATTTCATCAGAGTTTCAAGCAAAAAGAAAACAATGGAGGATTTATTTCTTTTTTCTTTTAAATCAATTTCCACGTGCCGTGTAATACCCTCACTGGAGAAGCAAACCACTGCAAGACGCTTTGAGGACGTATTTTTCAGCCTTTGCCATGTCTTTGAATATCCCTACGTAAAAAAACGCAAACCACTTTCTGTTATCTCATGTAGCAACTGAGAACGAGGTGACTCATCCAGCTAGAAATACTCGTTCTCAGTTGAGCTCTCACCGTAAAAGAAATGTTCCCTGAAGTGACCATCTGTCTCGACTTCAGCACAGCCAACAGCCTCCCCGCGTCAGGTTAGCAGAGATTAATCCACATTTTAACTGCGATGACAGTTTAATCTCTTAACGGGTCTTTTGTTGGGGAAAGGCATCCCGCAGCGGAAGCGCGGAATAGATCTAACACGATCTGTATTTTTCCATCCTGAAAATAAAATTTCAGGACTACAGAGGGAGCCTGTCAGCGCTGGGATTAATATTGTTAACGTCGAAAATAGCGGCGTTCGAGATCAGCGTCGCTTACCTGGTGTCTGAATTACTTCCACGCTGAGAGAAGCACGTCCCCGGGCTCGGTTTCACACAGAAAAGGTCGAGTTGTGTTTTGAGATGGCTCCTCCACGGAAAACAAAGCACGGTAACGTGGGGCTGAGCAGGGACGTCGCTCAGGAGGACCGAACTCAGACCAAACTTCACCCGACTCGGACCGAAACACCGATGTAGCTGCACCCTTCAACCCGAGCGCTTCCCACGGCTCAGCTGGGCAGCACCGTTCTACGAATGGCAGGATTGATTTATTCCTCTATTTATTTATGCGGATTTTGCTCTCGCTCAGGACTGTTCCCCACCTGGGCGAGATCTCCTGTAGGCTGAAGACGCACCTGAGGGTTGTCACTGCGACGCTGGGTGTTGGGGCTCAAACGCCTGACCGTGTGCTGCCATCAGCCACGCAACCTCTCAACGCCCCCTCCGTCCTTCGCGCCTCCTCCCAAGCGGTGCAGAGCCCAGGGCTTTGCACTTCTCTATTACAACCGTAGCTTTAAAAAAATACTTTCCTAAAGACAACACCCAATTCCTCTCTCGCTAACAATGATGTAAATGTGAAGCTTCTCCCGACTCCGATGACGTTTTTACCCCCAGCCTAGAGGCACGTTTCATTACCCGTGAGTGTTTTCATCGCTAGCAAGCGCTCCGTGCTGAGGTTCCTCACGCTGTGCTGTGGTAAACCTGGTGTGCTCCCCGGTTCCTCTGTGGCCTCTGCTTAGAATCTGCTTCTCCTGGAGATGCAGACCTGGGCCTCGTCTGCGTAACTGCGTGTAAAAGTTACCCGCGTGTCATCACGTGTTCTCCAACCTGTGGGCGCTGCTAAAGGCGGCGAAAATGCCATTCGGAAATAAATCTTTCCATTAACACACTGGCTGCTCTTCGCCAATGGCTGCTTTGATTCCTTTCCCTCTTTTCCCTCCCACCTTTTCTGCTCTTTCCCCTACAATTTACAAAAGTTTAACACTGTTATACCACTGATAAATGCCCAGTGAGTTTAACTACTTGACTGCACCCCAAGGTACGGGTATTTGCGTGACGTGGGACTCGGCAGCCCGCTCCAGCGGACGCTGTCCTGTGCTTACTGACAGGGAACTGGCACCGAAAAGGGTGGCAGAAGAGAATTCCCACTGCTGCTTCACACAACCCGAGGCTTAGAAAATATCCAGGTTGGGACTTCTGAAAGCTGTGGGTTCCCGAACCCCATTACATCTGGTGTCTGAACATGAGTTGTCCAAAGCTCGACTGCCTTAAAGTTCTAGGGGCCAGGTTTTCAAAGACATTTGTTCCTTTGCTCAGTGAAATCAGCTGGATTTAGGGACTTCACGGGACACATACACAGTGTCTAGTTTCCGACAATGAAGCTTTCTTTAAAACACAGAGAAAGCATTTCCCTGTAAATTCCCTCTCAAACGAGCTGTGCGGCGAATTCTCCATAGAGTACCCTCATTTGCTGGAAGTCCTCCCTTCCTGACTTCAGACATCGCAACGCAACAGCGAGCGGACCCAAGCCGAACGTAAAAACCCACCAAGAAAAGAGCAGGGAAATCGAGATTCATTGGTGAGAATACAGCAAAAAAAAAATATACAAAATATATACAATATATACAAAATATATACAAACCACGGTGAGGTGCAAAATGGGGGGGGAAAAAAAAAAAAAGGAGTGCGGGTTTTCACACGACATCACAGAAAATCCAGAGGGGATTCTTTTTTCCCTGCTAGGTCTCTGCTTTCCCTTTTGAAAGCTCAAGAGTTGAAGAGTAAAGAATGAGGTGAAAATCTTCCTTAACGTTACCGGTGCAAACACCTACTGTTCACGCACGCTCAGTCAATCTTTGGTGCTGCCTGTACATAAAGAAATAGGAACGTGCAGTATTTGGGTTCCATAAACGCTCACAATCAAAACAAACACGAGACACCACCCGTGCTGGTCTCACTAGCGCTAGCAAGCACTCCTCGTTATTTACAAGCTGTTTGTAGTGTTTTCTCACATTTACTTTGCACCCGTTAGCTGAATTTCTGCTACTGGTTTTCGACCCAATGGCCCGACGCCGGGCCGAGAAGCCGTTTCTTAAATATTGTGATATTCACAATTCTCCCTGTCGCGACTCGGAGGTCAGTCCCTGCCTGCCTGGGTGGTTGCGCCAAGTCAGAAGCGGGTTGTAGCAGCCACCGAGGGGCACTTACTCCCGTAGAGGGACACCAACAGCCGCTGCCAACCCTGCAGAAATCCCGACCATCATCGACCGACTCTTCGCACCTTAACTTTTCCTGCGGGTTTTATTTTGGTGCCCAACGCATCCAAACCTGCCTCCTCAGCTCTCGCTCAGCTCCTGTTTCTGTTTAAACGTGCTAAAAACACGGGGCTGGTGACCCGGAACACGGGCCGGGGCGACAGCGGGCACGCGGCCAAAGCGTTCTGCAGGAGAGGGGACCCGACACACGCGGCTGTCGCTGAGGGGTCAAACGGGCCTTGAAAAATTCACCGTCTCACATGTCCTGCTCGGCGGCGCAGCGTTCCGTGCTCTGATTTCGCGGGCTCTGCAGGGAGCCTTGCCTTCCGGCGTGCGGGGACACATCCATCGGTAAGAGGAAACTAACGGCCTTCACTTTACCCCTGGCAGAAAAATGAGAAAGCACCATCAGGATTATAAACATATAAAACGTGCAAAGAAAGGTGGTTTGGTTTGTTTTTTTTTTAAAAAAAATTTTTTTACAAAACAACTATCCAGTAAACAACAGAGCTTGTCACCCCAATGGTGACATTGGTACCAAACCGGAC
>NW_009728331.1:5978-6912 GCF_000703405.1 Apaloderma vittatum
GTATTCTAATATTTACCAAAAAAAAAAAGTAGCAATCGCGAGGCGCAAATAACGCTTCACAAAGTGAAAAAGTGGTAGATGTGCAAATTAGCAATGATTTGTTAGCGGTGCTGTTTTATTACTTGGACGCACTCTAGACAAGCCCATGGTGATAATTCGACAGAGCTACTTTTAAAGCAAGAATATTCAGTGTCAGCGTTATCGCCTTGGAGCAAAGCGTGAGAAAACTGCAACAGAGAAAGAACGGGGAAACCTGACACGGCCCAGCACGCTGGGCAGCTAGAAAAGTCATCGCTGTGAAAAACTAAGCTTCGTTGGTTTGCCAAACTCGTCGTCGCCAATTATCCCACCGGTTCAAAGCTCCCCAGGGCTGGTGCCCGCGCGGTGCCCCTGCCTGTGGCGGCTGCCCTGCGCTGGGGAGCTCCTCACCACGGAGCAGAGATGCTCAGGGCTGGGCCAGCAGCCGCGTCGCTGAATTTAGAAGCCGCTTTGAGAGCGTTTTTCTCAACGGTAAAAGCATCAGCTGCTGCGGTTCCAGGGGAAATGGGGCACAGCACAAGGAAACCCCCGGGCCCTATTAATCGCACTTTCAGAAGCACAGTTCTTTGATATCTGACAGCTGGCTCGACCTTAAAAGGTCTTTTCCAACCTAACCGATGGTCTGGTTCTACCTCCAGGCTCTGTGTTTGGAGCTTCAAGAATCCCTTCCAAGCTCGGCTTGCCAGGACAACACATGGATCTGCCAAACTCTGCCCGGCTTTAAGGGAGGGAAGGCTTGGCCCCCTCCCTCTCCTTTCCGCAGGGACTCCACCGACCCGCAAACGCCGGCGATCGTTGCACGTGGCAGGGAGCCTGGACCTACCTGCACCTCCAGAGCTGCTCCTGGAGCGGCCGCGCTCTGCTGGAGGCACCGCGGGGTGTTTCTCCGAGCCCC
>NW_009728331.1:7148-7736 GCF_000703405.1 Apaloderma vittatum
AACCCTGCCCTGGGCCCCCCCCGGGGGGGGCCTGCCACAGCCTCCCTGGGTAGCCTGGGCCAGGTCTCACCGCCCTCGCAGTGAAGAATTGATTCCAAATATCTAATCCGCTAAAAGAAACTGCACATCTGGCACAATCTCCATTTGTGACTATTTGTAGAGCTTTTCCTCGTCTCTTCCTAAGACGAGAGAGGTTACGGCACAATTACAGCTGTCGGCCCTTCGCTGTCTGGAAGAGATGGGGAGACAGGCACGGACGAGACGAGAAAAATCAGAGCAGTAAAATTCTGCTCTCGACAAAGACAGACTGAAGTCTTTGAGTTGAACTCTTTGAGCAAAATGAAGAGTTTTGCTCAAATACCTGCACCCCCCAGCTGGCGGGGTGCATGTACATACATACATATATATATATATGAAAAGATAGATATATGTATTTACAGAGAGAGGGCACCTATCACCGTATCAATAAACATTCCTTGTACCCATTTCTCAAAGGTCACCCGGTTCAGGGGGGTGAAGGAGGAGGCCAGAGCACTCTCCAGCAGGTTAACCACCTAAGCCAGCGGCTCATCTCCCGTTCCCCGCAGC
>NW_009728331.1:7873-10661 GCF_000703405.1 Apaloderma vittatum
AGCTCTCCCCTCAGCGCCCTGTTCTCCCTCTCCAGCTTGTGGATTTGGGAGCGCATCTTGCGGATCACCTGGAGGAGGTGAGCATTTCCCTCCATGGCCCCCCCCGAGGAGCTCCTAAAGTCCCGGTGGACCCTGCCCTTAAAAGCCTCTGGAGGACGGGAGTCCCTCCCCAGGCCAGCTCCCCGCAACGAGGAGGGCTGGAGGGAGTCATCGGGTTACTGAGAGAGGGCCCCATGATTTATTCATCCAAGGTGTCGTTTTTCAGAGTGGAGCAAATCACTGTCAACACGGTTATCGCTGCAGCGTCCGAAAAGCCTCCCCTCCCTCACTTGCGACCCATCTCCAAAAGGACCAGGGAGGACAGAGCCCATTTCCTTTGGGTTTACCCCCAAAAAACAGAGGGAGGGGCTGCCCTTTGCTGGGCAGCAAGCCATCTCGCCCCTCAGCTCAGGGCAAATTCTCCCTCTTTTGCTCTGCGTATCCAGAAAAAAAAAAATTAAAAAAAAAATTACCAATTTCTCCAAGGACAATTCAATTTCCAAAGGAAACTGATAGGGCACAAGACACTCCCCCTGCTCTTAAGGGAGCTGCGATGGATGAGCAGGTGAAGCAAAGCTCTCCTGCCCGGGAGGCTCCGTGGGTTGGAGCATCCCAGGAACGTAAGGAGAGACCGAGCGGGCATGAATCTTGCATTAGGAAAGGAAACACAATCCTCTGTGGTGCTCTCATCGCCTCGTCCCTAAAGCCATCTTTCTGCGGGCAGTAAAATGCAAAAAAAACCCGCTGCGGGAAGCCCTGCTCCCACCACCAACTTACTTCAAAATGCAAAACCGAGAATGCCAGAGAGCCGGGAGCAAAATAATTTCCCACACCTTGTGCTTTGAGACCACTCACCTCCCAGGAGCTGAACAGTGACTCAGGAATGTCTGAGAAAAAAAATACAAAAAATAAATTTGGCGGCTTCGGTGCCGGAGGCTGTGGGAAGGCAGCAAGCTGGTGTGAGATGCTCAAAACAAGGTTATTCTTATTTTTAATTTTATTTTCCAGAGGGTGTCAGGGGGTGCTACCCCAAAGAGAGCTCTTGCGCAGAAGCCATCGGAGCTGTGAGGAGGCTCTGCCTCCCAGCAGCTACTGGGAATTTGGGCAGAAACTGCTGGAATTGAGAGGAAAACAGGGATGCAGGCACGGCACCTGCACAGCTCCCGCCACGGCTGAGCGGTTTTTCCAGCCGCCTCGCCTGCCAAACCTGCTCCTTCGCTCCCCTGAAGGGCAGAGAGAGAAAAAACAAAAAAGGGCTCATCGCTGCTCCAGGGAAACAGGTATTTTTTTCTTTTTCTTCTTGCAAATCGTAACATTTTGCCCTTGAAAATCCACCAGCAGGGGATGCTCAATACTTTCGAAAAACCAAGCTGAACCTGAAAACGGGGAAATAGAAACTCCGAGAGGCGTCGAGTCGCATCCGAAAACCTTGGCTGAGCATTGGCTGGGCTGCAGGGAAGTCTCAGGATTTTCACTGTCAGGCCTCCGGGTTGCATTTCCAAGCCTCTGGGTCCCTCTCCCTTTAAATGGATACTCAAGTTATTCTGGAAAAATCAGAATTCATGTTTGATGCCAGCTCCCTGCAAGCACAACATATGCTACTGAGCACAAACCTGCCTCACGCGGGAAAAAAAAAAATCTATGTGCTCAGCTGGGGTTTTTCCTAACTAGGAGGCCCAGTTACCTGCACAGAGGTTGCCATAGCTTTCAAATTAAAAAAAAAAATAAATTAAAATTGCTCATGGGAGGTAGCCTCACATTAGCTCCGAGTAGAAAATCCATCCTAAAATTCAAAATAATAATAATTGGGGAGCACAGAAAATGCATCTTCTCCAAAGCTTTGTCTTTTGGATTCATTCTGTCTATCACAATTCTCTTAAATGAGAAATACTTTTTTTAAAATTTTTTTTTAATATTTTTTTTCCCAAAGCTTTGGATGTGTTTCTCAAAACCCTGTTTCTCTGTTCTCATCCAATACCTGATTTCAACACCCTTTGATTTTAACTGTCTAGGGTCAAAAAGCGCTTCATGGCTTTAACGTGCTGGTTCGTGCCTGCGTAATGCAGGTTATTTTTGCGCTAATCTAAATGTTCCAAGACAAATCTTTCTCGTGCACACCAAACTTGTTAAAAATCAGTAAATGCATTGAAATCCATAGCAGGTACTTTGAAGATATCCTTGATGGATCATCTGTCTGGAAGATTCACCCTCCTGTATTAGTTACTGCTGAAATACCGAGCGGTCAGTTTTTAAAAACGTTCAAAACTGAAGTAGAAGGAGCAAGCTGCTTCTCAGGGCACGTGGGATCCAAAAATCCACGTTCAAAGCTTGGAATTTTACTTTTGGCCAGCCCAGGGGTGGTGTGTGAATGGTACAGATCCTCCTCCTGTTTCTCATTTGGGTATTATAACAAAATCAAATCAAATCATCAACACGACGTCGCCAACGTAACATCTCTCCAGCAAACGCTGAGATATAATCACTCTGTAAAGAACGACTCTTATTAAACATGCAAAACGTCTCCCTCTAATTGTAATTTAAGCCTTCGGTTGCGGTTGGGTGTCACCGAAGATGTGATTAAACATAAAACATGCATAACGCTTAACTCTTTTGGGGTGTCGCGATGGCTTCCACTAAGCAGCAAACATAAATAATTCCCGTCGCGCTGCTCCAAAAACTTTTTGGAAGTCGCCCGAGGCACAGGGAGATCGCACTTTGCGAGAACTTCGCCTTGAAGCGGCAGCTCTTT
>NW_009728331.1:10770-11030 GCF_000703405.1 Apaloderma vittatum
CCCACACGCCTCCGACGAGCTGCTCGGTCTTCCCTCCTGTGCCTTCCCGCTGCCGCCTCCTTCCTCCCGCACGTAGGAACGAGCAGGTAACTCCATCCACCTCCTCACGGGACGGCGTAAAGCGGGTTAAAACCCAGGCCAGAAATCATTCCTTTCCGCAGAGGATGGGTTTCGAACGGTGTGGTGTCCAAAGAGCAGAGCTGGGCTTTTGCAGGCGAGGATGAGGAAGGTGCTCGGCTCCCAGCTGGCGCGCATCTCCT
>NW_009728332.1:0-2928 GCF_000703405.1 Apaloderma vittatum
GAGGCTTGTGTGCTCCGCAGTCCCACTGAGGCTTACCGGATCGTTACTGCTGCGTCCCTGAGTTACGTTTCACAAGGAAATTACACACGCCACCCTTCCACCCCACCCCCTCAAGCTGGAGCATTTGTTACTGGGGATCCCATTTCTCTGTGCCGCTGCCTTGGTTGTTTTGTTGTGCGTTTGTGAACAGAAATCAGCCGGAGGAGCAAGAGCCACAGGGAACACTGCGTGGTGCTTTGGGACTCGCTCCATAGCTGCCCGATTTTCTTTCTTGTGTCAGATTTGCCACAGGGAAGGCGATTCTTCTATGTGTGTGTGTGTATATATACAGAGAGAGAGACAACAAACCAGAAGCAAAGCAGGCCTGCTGTAAGCAGACTCGCTGTTTGCAGTCTGCCTGCACTCCTGGCGCTCCCTCCCTAGGTGACTGCTGCTGGGCTGGCAGAGGTGGCCTTTGATCGTGCGGTTTCCACCTGTCCCAGCCCTGGCTTCCTGCTCAGCTCTGTTCAGACAGTTCTGTTGCTCCTTGGCAGTTTGATCATTTATATTGTAAAATATCAGAAAACCCCACCAAACTCCTTTCCCTGACTGCCCTTCACTCTAACCAGGATGTCACCCTGGAAGCCCGTCTGGGTTATGAGACATCTCGGCGGGTACTGGGACCCTGATGTGCTTTTTCACTGCACTTGTGTCCAAGGTCTTGGCTGGGGACAAGAGAGCCAGACGCTGTGCACAGGCAGTGTCTTCCTTTTTGTTCCCCAAAGGGCCCAGTGCTATTCTGTGAACCCTTGGAAAACCCAGCTTCAAAGCTATACCCAGTCCCACAGAACCAGAAGAGAGTCTCGTTCAGAAGATAAGGTCTCAGCCTGCAAAAAATAGCCAAACCCTGCTCTGTTTCCGTGAGGAGAGGAGCAGGGCGGGTGGCACGGTTTGGCTTGGCAGTGCTCTGGGCCAGCAGCTGAAAAGCTGCCTGCCTTCCCCTCGCTCCACCTTGGGCATGCTCGCGTCAAAAAAATCATTGCGCTACTCACCTGGCCAGGTGGTGGAGGGTCTTGGGATGGGGTGGGAGAGCCCTTTGGGCCAGGCGCTCTCCGGCTGCGATCCCCAAATGCAGGAAGGCCGGCGCAGCTGAGCTTACTTTTAGGCATGGAGAAGGGGAATTCCCCATGATGGAGGCCCCAGACAGCCTCTGCGTGGTTTTGATAAGGAGCCAGGCGCCCCTTAAAGGGCTCTCCTGTGCCGTTCCTTCCAGGGGCTGCCAAGCTGTGTCAGGTATTAGTCAGCAAAGGGAGGGGGCAGGGGGGCTGTTGTGGATGCTGTGATTCACTTTTGGACAACTGGAGAGCCTGGTTACATCATTTTCTCGCATTGTCTCTGAGCGGCTTCGTCGGGTTTGCAAACGCGTCGTGCTTCTCCCCAGGGAACTGGCTGTGCCTTGCGAGAAGCGGTGTCATTGTCCCACGCGGGTTTCCCTCCTGTTCTCGGTCATCTTTGGGGTCAGAGTAGGATGCATCTTCCTGGGGGCACGAGGAAGAGCTGTCTGTGCTGGGGGAGCCGGATGGGTGACGGTGTGTCGAGGTTGCAGATAGTCCCCGGAAATCATCCACCAAGACTACTGAAGGTCAGAACCAAGGCTGGAGCCTGGTGCTGGAATAAACACCAAGAATTTAGGCGTTTCTATTTACAGAGGCTGATTCCAGCTCCTCTCCAGCAGGCACATCGTTGCACCTCGCAGGACGTTTGGTCTACACTGGCCAGGCGTGACCTACAAGGCCTGAAAACCACCTCACTTTAGTCCGGCTGGTTTGCGTGGCAGGAGAAATGGGTCCTTTGCTGGAGGGGTGAGGAGCTGGGGGGTCTGGGTGCCTGTGTCGGTGGTTGGTCTATGGTGTCCTGTCACCCCTTGCCTCTTCACCTCTCCAGCCAGCTACTCTTTGGGTTTCTACCTGATGTCACCAGCTTGGGCCAGCCCAAATGCCAGGACAGGTTTCCCTATGAGATCCAAAGGCTCTTGGTCCTGTTGGTCCTTCCTCATTCCTTTGGTCCCACTGTGCTCCCAGGGGAGAACCCTCACCTGAAGGCAGCTGTGATTCATGAGTGTGGCTGCGGACAGGTATTCATAGTTGACACTTTTACATACTAGGCTGGTTTTTTTGGCTCGGAGGGTTGGGTTCAGCACCTTGTGTGGAGGCTCGTTCATGTGAAGGCACCCTGATTGCTTCCGTTTTTGTGGCTGTGCCACGGGACATGGGGCAAGAAGGAGCACGGGCTGGGCTGGCTGAGCTCTGCTGCTTTCTGGTCCTCCTTGTTTCAGATCAGGAGTAGCTTCCTCTGGGTGAGCAGAGTGGGTCTTGTCTGTGCCTGGTGGTACGAATCCCAAGTGGAAGTTTAAATCCACCTGCTCTCGGTGCTGCTGGACGAATGGAGCACATTTGAGCTCCGACCGGGGCAGTCGTGCCGGGGAGCAAGACGGGAGCAGGGGCAGCAGGTTTGGTGCTGCGCCCCGGGGCTGAGCTCCGCGGGGGGCTGTGGCTGGGGAGGCTGCTTTTGGGTCCTTCTTGGTGTTGGCAGTGGGTTTCGCTGAGGACTGCTGCTCGTGCCACGCTGATCTGATGGGTCCCCGAGCTCCGGCAGTGAAGGGAAGCAGCAGAAGGACAGCTGTGACGCTAAGAGCGTGGGGAGGAAGCTCCGGCCGCAGGAGGGGATTTCCAGAACATTGTGATCTGCTGCCTATGCAAATCAGGAACTCAGATTAACCTGGCAGGGTGAGAGGGCTCTGGGATGTAGGGCAGGGGAGGCAGGGAGCCTGGGAGAGTGGGCTTAGGGGAAGGAAGGAGTGTGGAAGGGATGGGGGTAGGCAAGGGGTCAGCAGAGGGATGGAGGAGGGAGGCACTGGGGAGCAACTTTGTAAGGCAAAGCTTGGTGTCA
>NW_009728332.1:2944-7780 GCF_000703405.1 Apaloderma vittatum
CCGGTCGTCCTTCCCCCGCCGCCCCTTCCTTCCTCTCCCTCCACAGTCAGCAGGGGGTGGTGGGTTGTGGTGGAACCTAGTGCAGCACCACAGCAGAGAGTCAAGAGCTATGGGAACTGGGTTCGGGGGTGCTGAAAGGATTTTTTTGAGTGTCTTAAGCTTTGAATTATTCTGAGTCCAAATTTGCAAGATCAGCAACGGGCTCAGAGGGGATTTTCCCCTCTTCCTCTCCTTCACCAGGCTGTGTCTCATCCAGTCACAATGCCTGAGAAAAGAGCTCCTCGTGTTGTCATGTCCTGGAAAGCTGACTCCAGGGATGACGGTGTGGGGAGAGCAGCCCTGGTGAGCTCAGCCGTTTCCCCATGAGCTTCAGCTCACTGTGGGGACCAGGCTGCCCAGTGAGCGGCACATGGATGTGAAGGACAAGGCTGCTTCTTCCTCCTTTAGCTTGGGAAGAGGAAAAGCTCAAGAAGAAACCTCTGCCAGCTCCCAAGACTGGGTTTGTCCCATGTAGGGGAAGGGTGGGGTGGGGGGCAAGGGGCTCACTGGTGCTGCAGCCTTGGCTCAAGGACCAAGACCAATGTCCTGCGTGTCTCTGCACCAGATATGGCTCCTCCCAGGGTCTGGTGGTAAAGAGGATCTGTGCCGGCTCCCGGCGCTGACTCAGAGGGAGAGGTTCGACCCTCTGCACACCAAACGCGGGCTCATGGGGATTTTTGGGATGTCGCAACCTGTGAAATCTGGCATTGGCTTTGCCTGGAAGTGAGCCCTTGCCCCCGGCATTGCTGGTCAATGTGCAAAACAGCCAGGTGCTGGTGTGTAAATCCCAGACCCCAGCAGCAGCTTCTCTGTGGCAGCCCTCGAGGCTGAAGCATGGGTGGCCAGCACAGACCTGCCTCCAGCCCTTATCCTGCCTTTCTAATTCTCCTCCTTTTCTGTCTTTATCCAGCCCTGTCCTTGAACTGCCTGCCTTCTTGTTGATCACAGAGGCTAGGCAGGAGATTTGCCACCAATTGTCCTCAGACTGAGCTGGTTAGAGGCAGTGGGTGGAGCCGAGTTCCTGGAGACTGGTGCTATGAAGCGTATTTTCTCTAGAGATTAGGATGCTACAGAGATGAAACAGCTTTGTCTGAAGGGTCTGTCCACATGTAGGAGGTTTAATGGGCAAAACAGTCTTCACTCAGGGAATTTTTATTTAGTTTGTTGTCAATGAACGTATCGCTAGTGAGTGATTTGGGCATTAAACAAAACAAATGTTTTTCCTTCCCCAGGCTTGGCTTAGGCCAAACATATTCTTTTCCTTTCCTAGACTCTGTGTTCCTTGTTTCACCACAGGTTACACTCACTCTGTCCCAAATCCTTTGGCAAGGTGATGGGTCATGCGTAACCTCCTGGCTGCTGCCTCTCTGTGCTACTTACTGGGGTTTTTTTGCTTCCCTGTGTCTCAGGCTCCACAGCCTGTCTTGGTGCTGCTGATCCCAACCTCCTCTTTGTTCCCTTGTGCTTCCCAAGGTGCCATCGCCCTCCTGGCGCTGCCCTTGGGGCGGGCAGCTCTGCTGAGCTCAGTCCAATCCATGGTTCTCCCTCGAAGGGAGCCCACCGTGAGCTGCCAAGCCCAGCAGCACGGGCGCTGGGTCCTGAAATATCCCGTGCTTACTTAGGACATTAAGTGTGTTTAAGTGTTTGCAGTGATTAAATGCTGCTGTTTTCTGATCTAGCTGTAGCAGCTGCTGCTGGAGATGGATTACGACGGCACTGGAGCAAGATGAAGGCTTTTCGGCAGCAGGACTTTCCAGGAGTGGGAGGAAATTGCTCTCCCCCTCCCTGTCCCCAAACACTGTGTGACTCCAGTATCTTGTCCTCATCATAAGAGCAGCTGGAAGTGAGTGCCAGGGAAATTCCTGGCCTTGGAACCAGTGTGCTGGGGTCAGCCAAGCTTCCTGGCGATGGCATCACCTGGCTGCCTGCTCACACCTATGATCCTGCGCTGCGGCAAGGCAGCAAGGCTGTGGGTGATGGAGTCAAGGGTCACAGGCTTATAGCAATCACGGTACAGCCAGAAAATTCACTGGAGGCTTCTGTGAGCATGGGATGGGTTCATCCCCCACCCAGATGCTGCCCAGACAGGGATGCCCGTTCCCGCTTACACACAGAAGCAAGACAGAGCCCAGATTGCTGTGGGAGAGGGTGAAAGAGCTGCAGCCAGGCTGTTTCCCACCTGAAAAAGATGATTTTGTTACAAGGGGATGTTTTACAGGAAGGCATCAAGGGAATTTTTGGTGGGATAACACCCAGCTGAGTTGTTTCAGCTTTCCTGGTTTGCCTCTACATGTTGCTGCTTCTCAACCTCAGCTGGTTTTGAAATGTTATGATAATATTGTGGTGTTATTCCTAACACTGCTTTGATATTTTGAAGGTGAAGCTTTCCTCACCCAGCTGTTCTAAGGAAAACTTGAGTATTCAAGACTTTTTGTTCTGACTTGGAAACAATTGAAAGTGCTGGAATTTCCCACTTTTGGAAATTCCAGTTCTTTTCTCCTGGTGCTTGGGGATGTGCAAACATAAACTGTTTGGGGGTGTAGTCTCTACGGCATGTGCCTTGCAACTGCTTCTTCAGCAGCTTGAAAGCACAGGAAACCGCACGCGAGGACGGATGGATGCCACTGAGTCCGATTTGTATCTCTGGTTTGCAAAAGCATCATCCACACAACAGCACAAACCCTGCTGGGGGTTTTCAGAGGCGTGAAGTGAAGCTCTCAGTGAAATCCCTGTTCTGGTGCCAGCCCCATACATGGTTCCAGCCCTTTTCTCAGCAGTGGGGGACCCTGCAGTGTTGCACAGAGGGGCTTTGGGGTCTCCAGGCCCCTCCCTGGGGCTGGAGCAGGGCTTGATGGCCCTGGGGAGCAAGGAGATACTGAGAGTCCTCAGCACAGGCTCAGTCCCACCCAAACCTGCCCCAATAAATCAACTGCTCTCAGCCCAGGGTCAGCAACAGTAAGGTTTTATTTACGAGATTTATAATTGTCTTCTCTATCTGGGTTAGTGGCATGTTTGGATATGAATTATTTTGCACCGAGACAATCTCCCTTCCCAGACCCCTCTGCTTCCCTCCCCGAGACTCCCCCCAACTTGCAATGCGGTGCCGCTTTCCAGCGCAAAGTGAATCGTCCTCTGCGGGGAACCGAGTGTCCCCTGAAGGCCCCGAAGCTGCGGTGACATCAAGGCAGTGGGTGCGTGCGTGCTGGCTCAGACACGAAGAAGGGGCTCCCGTGACTGGCTAGTCCTCCCCGCCGCACAGGGCCAGCAGAGCCTTGCAGTAGTCACCGGAGGTGTCCTTCTGCAAGAGGAAGACCTGTGTCAGAGAACCGCCTGCTGATGCCTGCCCTGAGGAAGCCCAGTTCAAGGTGCCGGGCATGGAGAGGGCATTGCTCCGTGCCCTGACCACCCCACAGGCATCTATGCAGTGGCAGAAGATGCAAACACATCCATTCTATAGCCAGACCTGCCAACGCTGGGGTGGTTGGGGCAGATTCACCCTCCCCAGGTGAAGCTCAGCCTCTGTGCTGCTCATGGCACCACTCACAGCTCTGCTCCTGGCAGGGCTCAGGGCCAGGGCTCAGCCAGGCAAGGTGACAAGGTGACAAGCTGGGGAGGGATGCCTATGTCTCCTCACCTCAATCATGTGATGCAGCGATTTGTCAAAAAGGTCTACGAACTCGCCCCGGATGTTGAATAGGTCAATCTCGCTCCGGGAAATCATGATCCGGGTGAGGGTCCTCTCATCTGTGCCGGCACCCTGCAAAGGGAAGCTTGAACAAATAAACCCCAGAGGGACTGGTGTTCGGGGGCCCTCCCAGCATCCCTAACGCAGTCTGATCTGGGGGTCAGGTCCAGAGGAGGGACACGAGAATGATCAGAGGGGTGGAACACTTCTTCTCTGAGCAGTGGCTGGGAAGGTTGGGCTTGTTCAGCCTGGAGAAGAGAAGGTTCTGGGGAGACCTTAGTATGGCCTTTAAATACTAAAAGGGGGCTTATAAGAAAAACGAGGTCAGACTTTTTAGTAGGGCCTGTTGTGATAGGACAAGTGGTAATGGTCTTAAACTAAGAGGGAGTAGATTCAGACTGGATATAAGCAAGAAATTTTTACAATAAGGGTGGTGAAATAGCGGCACAGGTTGCCCAGAGAGGTGGTAGAAGTCCCATCTCTAGAAACATTCAAAATCAGGTTGGATGGGGCTCTGAGCAACCTGGTCTAGTTGAAGATGTCCCTGCTCGCTGCAGGGAGGTTGGACTGGATGAGCTTTAATGGTCCCTTCCAACCCAAACTATGATCTCTCCTTGCACACGTGCTGGGCTTTGCTGCTGGCAAGACACAAGCCTGACACACTTCCTGCCAGCCTCAGAAAGCTGAGGTTTGACCTCAGCCCTGCCCCCTCAGGAACAGCCAAGGGAAAAAACCCATCACTGCCATGGGGTTAAATTTTAGAATCCAAAGGGTCCCTCTCCAGCATAGCCCCCTCCCGCAGCTCAGCCCCAGGAGAGCCTGTCTGCACCTTCATGGACTTGTAGAGCTTGTCAGCGAAGAAGGCCGGCTTGTTCTTCACACTCCGGACTGCAACACACAGAGGAGAGAGAAAGTGGGCTCCTGGCTCACGGCACCCAGGGGACACATCGCAGCAAGGAGCTGTGCCACCACTGGATCAGCTGCAAACCCTCCTTGGTACCAGGGTGCAGGCTTAGCCATGTAGGATGCCCTATAAATATCCCAAGCCCGTGCCACACTGGCCCAAAGGCAGCAGGAACCTGGGATCACATTGCTTTGGCAGAGGCGGGGCA